>NW_008609010.1:0-7413 GCF_000691845.1 Merops nubicus
TGGAACAGTGAGACAGAGGATCATCCCCTGGATTTACATATCTATGCTTTGTCTATAGAAAATAAGTATTTCCTCAATTTTCTTTTTTTCTCTGTTAGTTCTTTGTGAAAAATAGTGCTGCTGCTGCTGTGAAAAATGTTTTGAGATCTACATGTATATAATTGTTATTCAGGTATGAAGTAGAAGTATTAAACATATGATGGAGATGAGGGTTCTTAAGTACATAGTTGGAGTCTTAGCCTAGGCAGACTCATACTTTCAACAACTGTAAAGAACTGCTATTTATTTGGAAACATTTTCATTTATTCTATTTCTTCAGAGAAAAGTATTTGTCAGTATTTTTCCCTGTATATATCATCTTGATAAGTACATAAAATCCATAGCAATATCTTTTGAGTAGTTACCTTAGAAATTAAAACAACAACCAAATGTAACACTGTTTTAAAATAGTTGTTTAGAGAAGGTATTTTATTGGGATTTATAACGTGTTCCGAGTTGCCAGAAAATAAATTGACTTCTCAGTGAAATAAATTCACTTTCTTGTTAGGTACGCAGTAAAATAAAAAATTACTAAATATGGATGACATTAATATGTATGTATTTATAATTGTCCTCCTGCGAAAAAGCTTGCAAGATTCTAAAGTTAGTGCTAAGAATTTATGGAGATGTATTTATCCCCAGAAGAAAACAACTATAATTTACTAGAGCACAACAATTTCAACAATATGATCAAAATATACTGTGGGAAACGTAACCATTTAGCAAGGGTAAGGGTCCGTACTGGGACCGGTGTTGTTTAACATCTTCTTCAATGACACAGACAGTGGCATCGGGTGCACTCAGTTTGCTGACAATACCAAGCTGGGTGGTGCAGCTGACATGCCAGAGGGATGGGAAGGCATCCAGAGGGACTTGGACAGGCTGGAGAGGTGGGCTCAGGTGAACCTCACTAGATTCAACAAGACCAAGTGCACCTGGGCCATGGCAACCAGCAGTACCGATACAGGCTGGGAGAGGACATGCTAGAGAGCAGTCCACTGAAGAAAGACTTGGGGGTACTAGTAAATGAGAAGCTGGACATGAGCCACCAATGTGCAGCAGCAGCCCAGAAGGCCAATCACATCCTGGGCTGCATCAAAAGAAGCGTGGCCAGCAGATGGAGAGAGGTGATCCTGCCGCTCTGCTCTGCCCTGGTGAGACCTCACCTGGAATCCTGTATCCAGCTCTGGAGCCCCCAGCACAAGAAGGACGTGGACCTGTTGAAGAATGTCCAGAGGAGAGCCACAAAAATGATCAGAGGGCTGGAGCAGCTCTCCTATGAGGGCAGGCTGAGGGAGTTGGGGTTGTTCAGCCTGGAGAAGGGGAAGCTCCAGGGAAACCTTATACTGACCTTCCAATACCTGAAAGGTGCCTACAAGAAAGCAGAGGAGGGTCTATTCACAAGAGTTTGTAGTGGCAAGATGAAGGGTAATGGCTTTAAGCTAGGAGAGAAAAAGAGAGATTTAGGTTAGATGTTAGGAAAAAGTTCTTCAGTATGAGGGTAATCAACCACTGGAATAGGTTGCCCAGAGAGGTGGTGGAGGCCCCATCCCTGGGGACATTCAAAGTCAAGCTTGATGAGGCCCTGAGTAGGTTGATCTAGTTGGAGATGTCCCTGCTTATAGCAGGGAGGGTGAACTAAATGACCTTTGGAGGTCCCTTCCAACCCAAACATTCTATGATTCTATGATTATTAAAAAACAACATTTATATTGATATTAAGAAATTAATAACTGTTTGATGAAAAACTGCCTATATAACTTAGGGCTGATTTCCATTCTTTGATAACTACACAGTTCTCATCTGTGCTACTGACATAAGTTTTTTGATATTTCTCAAAAAGTATAATAGCCTTCACAGTCCCTCTCATGTTGATAATCCATTTGGTGCTGGTGGTGTTAATTAAGTTCATATGCAGCCAGCTTTGATGGATGGACTTCAGTTGACATCAATTTGACAGGCAATCATAAGTGTGTCATTTAGCTATATGATTGTGTTTGGCTTATTGCTTCCATGAATGCATCAAAACATGACTGTTTTCCTGTAAAGTGAGCAGGCTAGTCATTTGTGTGTGTTGACAATGGTGGTAGGGAGTAAAACTAACTGAATTAGTAGGCAGGTGTTAAACAGAGATAAGCCTCAATAGAAGGATTCGAGAAGAACCTCCTGATGCTTTGTTACATGACTTCAGCAATAGGTCAGGCAAAGGGAGACTCAGGGCTTGAAGCACCAACAAAGAAAACTATATCACTGGAGAAATCTCTCTCTTTCTTACCAGTACTTATGTCATTATCTGGGATACAATAGTAAAAAATCAACAAATCCACAAAACACGTTTCAAGAAATTGTATAGATTGAAAAGCTGAAAAATAGGTAAATAGATCTTTTAAATTAAATTGTTTACAAACTAATTACAGTGTAAGTTAGGGCTTCTGCCTTAATGATTAATCTTCCAATGGATAGATAAATAAAAACTCCTGCAATCTGTGGACATACAGACATTATGGAAAGTAGGCAGTTTGGATGAGACAAGGTAGTGACAATGATGCTGACAAACTGAAGGCTTTGAGGAAACATAAGAAATATGACAACTTAAAAATGCCTTGTGCAAACACTTGCACCCTGTTTTGTCTCTCTTTTCCTGTGTCACCAATGGCTATTAAACAGTCAGTCATGTCTGGGCTGTTACATTCATCAGATGCTGCTGCACTGATTGCATCTGAGAGTTCTCTCTCATTTTTTATTTAAAATGCAAGTTCTTTGGAGAAGAGTCTGATTATTAGTATAATAGCACGACAGAGAGTAGAATGATATTGACCCTGCATAAAGATAGCGCTCAAATTTGAAGGCATTACATTTCTAATAATCCTCAAGATGTGCCTTACCAGCACTGAGCACAGCAGCTGTATTTTATCCAGTATTAGGCATTTAATTTTAGGAAACAGGAAATCTGTTGAACAGAGAAGAAAGCAGAGAAAAAAGAACAATCAGGATCTAGGAAGCAAAAAGTTGTGTGAAGAGAGATGGAAGGAATGTAGATTATTAGAGATGATATAGCTGTATTTCATGTCTGCATAATGTGAAATATCAACAAAAAGATAGAGAATAATCCACATTATACTAAACCATAATATATGTAGAACAAAACTCAGAGGATTTAAGTTTCAACCAGACAGTTTTAAGTTCAGCACCTGAAATATCTTTCACTTGCAAACCTTGATAAAATGTGGAGAAGGCGGGTTGAGAGAGTGTGAATTCTCTCTCCTCAGAGGTTTCTAGGGACAGATTAGAGATCAGCTGGAAGTGACACCCCTGTCACTGACTGTGTCTGCGACCTTAGGGAGGGTTTTCAAATAATATCCAGCTCTACCTACAATAATGATGGATCTCTGGTTGGTTTCTCTAGGTGTCACCATAACAATGTGTAATAATAACTCCAATAAAAACAGAAGTCTTCTGGTTACAGGATACCTGATGAACAAGGTAAAGCACCACTTAAGAGGTAGGTTATGAAGTGCTGAGGTTTAAACCCCAGCCCTGAATGAGGGTTGATATATAGACAGTGTCCACAACCAGGCAAAAAAAGACCCTCCTGACTTGTTTTCACCCAGGGTCTGGCCAGCCTTGGGTGGGAACTGATTAGGAGATCACCACCAGGTGCCCTCACCTTCCACATTAACTTGGAGGTGGGGCAAGAAGACACCTCTGTAAGAACTGCCTCTGCTTGCAGTGGGGTTGTGTCTGCACAGTGGATGTGCTGTGTTGGGATTTTGGTTGTCAGAAAGGCTACCTGACTGTGTATAGCAAGTGGAGTTCCCAGGATGGTGGGGAGAAAGATGAGTCTCTACTACATAATTGGACTCACTGCCTGGCTAATTCCATTGCCCATAGCTTGGATCTTTGGCCAGCTTGCTCTCTTCTTCATCTTCTTTGCAGTCAGTTTCACATAAATGTGCTTCTAGGAGGCAGAAAGGCTGAAAGTCCCAGATTTATTTTGGTTAGAATAGGAAATGTTTCTTTGAGACTCCATAATGAGTATTTGTCCAGCCTGCATCTTCTTAACACAGATCTCTGAAGGATCATAGGACTCTAAATGTCTAGCCAGAGAAAGAAAGAGACGTCAGTTATCTGGACAAATATTTAAACAATTTGCAGGGCAGTTAGAGGCGGGAATCATTCATGTTTAGTTCTACTGGCATGCATGGACCTTTTCAAAAAGGAGAAATTTCAGCTCCTTTAGGTGCATTTTCCTCCATCCTACATATTGTGCACCATTTTCAACTTCAGTAAGTATTCTCTTGCAAGTAAGTAGCCCTATCCCCACTTTATAATGAAGCTAGGAAATAAGGTGTTCAAGTCTTTAGGAAAAAGAGAGTTTTAAAACACACACATAGATAAATAAAGCAAAATTGGAGATTAAAATTAAGAGTTTAACATTACAAAGACTTGTACGCTTCTATGTAAATCATACTGGTCCATTTTTTAGGATTTCTTTTGAATTTTCAGTTGATGGATTTTGAATAAATCTGTAAAGCTAAAAAAGATCATTAAAAGCAAGCTTTAAATGTTGCAGTGGTTTTGCAGATAGTGTGAGCTTTATTATTGATACTTTCCAGAATGAATGAACTTTCTAAAGCCCCTTCGACATTATCATAAAAGGGAACACGATAAAAGATTTTTCTTTGTCACCAATTAGTAGGATTGACTACAAAGAAAATTCTACTTGCTGATGATCTCCTCATTTAAGGTATGGAATGTCATAAGCTCTTCCTTAGTCATATCATGGTTTAGGTTCAGGGCTGCCCCAAGGAGGTCACTACACTTCTAAAGTATAATGACTTGAGAACACTATCATTGCTTATTCACTTGACAAACAGGAAAAGAAACTGTTTGATTTGTTGAGTCCCCAAGAGCTATTTGAATATGTCGTGACTCACAGCTCTGTCCATACTAAAGGCAGGACTCCATTAGCTGTCTTTCTGAAGAACACTGTAAGAGGAGAACCTAGTAGCTTTGGCAATCTGTATAAAATGCTCTTAGGGCATCTATTTTTTTTTTTTTTTTTTTTTTCTGGTTATTTACCTTCATTTTCATATACAATACAGTAACTGACTTTTTTTGAGGAAGCTGGACTTTGATGAATAGCTCACATATTAGATTAAGCACCAGTTGTCTACTTTATTTTAGTATATATGTCTGTAAGGGATGAGAAAGAGCTACAGGACAGAACTGTGGCTGGACTGAGAGGGCTGACCAAATGTGAAGACCATTCCCCTGCTACCAATATTACAGTCTGACATCTTGATGAGCTTGGTGTTCACTGGGAGACAAAGGTTTTTGTTTTTATTAGGCTTCTTTAGCTACATGATAGCTCCCAAGCTACTAACTCTGGGAGAAGGGATACCCCCTTTTCACATCATCTTAGAAACTGGGTTTTAGGTAAATGGGAAGTCACCAAGCATCAGAGGTACATGTAGTTTTGCTCCAATTGCAAAACAGTCTAGCATGGGCAAAGACAGAGAATCTTTGTTGTAGCTCAGCCTAAAACCTGTGGTTCTTTGACTTTCTGGCATGCTGGAAAGCCTACCTAACTCCTGCAACTGGACAGCAATATAAGGTCCTTTCCACAACCTAGACAATCGTGTGTGTCTATATATATATTTACATGCATAAATCTATATAGTCTTGTGTTTCTACATTTTATGATGTTGGTTTATTTCAGATATCCTGCATACTTTTTACTTCCTGGGTATATATCCTGCATACTTACTATTTTCTGCAGCATGCTCTCTGACTTGATCTGACTACACAGGTAGACTGACAGAGAGTTTTCCAGGCTTCTCCAATGACAAAGGTTCAGACCAGGTATATTTTTCTGTTGGAGACACTATGGTCAGAACTAGCATCACACTGAGGAACTGATTTCCTGAGAGTCAAGCAACTCAAAACTGTCTTGTAGCCACTGCCAGAGTAGCTCAGTGCACTGTACCCTCTTCCACAAGGTACTTCTGGAAAAGGCGCCTGCTGAAACTACAGTCTACAGGTCATATAAAATAGCCTAACAGACTGCAAATATCCCAGAAGCCAAAGCTTCTGAACCATGTCTTTGTAATGTAGCAGGAGGCCCTTATTTTCAGCTTTGGCCGTGGAAAGATGAATGAACTGAGAGGAAGGCCTCATCTCCTATGTGATAGCTGCCTTGTGTTTCACAGTGCAGGTATCCCTGTTTCCCTTTTTGACTAAAATTAATTAATTGCTACCTGCCACTTTAAAATCTATGCATGTATCTCTAATTCATTTGACTGTCTCTGTCAACTGAGTATTGTGTTACATATGCACTGCCCTCTTATCAGCTAAACTGAGGAAACCTATGTGGGTTTTTTTTATGAGGCTGTCTATCTAATCTGCAAGTATAAACTTTAGGATCTTGAAATGCTATGAGGATAGCTTAGTCCATACCAAGGGGGCAGGGTTAAGGTTACATGGCTGACTTACCTCTGTGGTTATATATTTTGTTCAGTTTGCTCAAAATTTAATGTAAGTCCTTTTCAAACGTTTTATTTTGCAGTAATCCATGTAGCATACCTTTCGCTTTGGAGTCAGGAAACCAGGCTCTCAGACTTCATGTATTTTACAGCCGTTCTTGCCTGCAAATGAAAAATAAGACACAAACAAGAAGGTGGAAAATTTGCTATAAGGGTCTAAAAGTAAAGTTATTTCTTCAAATGTAAAGCATTCAACATCCCTGATGAAATGAGAAAGCCTTATCCATTAAATAAATTCTAGTACTGGCCACAAGAAAAATCTCTTTTCTCTAGGCATGTTATTGTGACTGTGTAGGCCATAATTTTAGTTCTTTTTTCTTGTTTGATTGTAGTTCAGGCATGTTTTGTGCTCAGAAATATAGGAAGGCTGTGGGGGAAAAAAAAAAAAAAAAAAAAAAAAAAATGATATTTGGATGAAAATTTTCAATTTATTTTTTTTTTTTTTTTTTTTTTTTTTTTTTTGTATTTTTCTCATACCTACTAGATTGCAAACATATCAACCTCCTAGTCCATTGGCTGCAGTTTAAGATGTTTACTTTTCTCACTTGATGTTAGCCAGCTTTAAAGAGTGCAAGTGGGGATATTTTGGTCAGAGCTTTTCATAATGTAAAAAGAAAAAAAGAGCTTATCTGGAACTCCAGAAGCATAGGGTGGTTTTCAAGCAAGGGGTTAAAACTACTTTTCACAACTAATAAAATTTCAGAAGCACTCTGTGTGTTTTGTGGGAGGGGGTTACAGAAAGGGAATCCTCAATACCAATTGGCTAGTCCCTATCAGCTGCAGCTGAGCTCAGGCTGCTGCTCAAGAGCCGTATTGATCTGAAGGGTAA
>NW_008609011.1:0-854 GCF_000691845.1 Merops nubicus
GGAAAGAGTACAGAGTCCGCTGGACACAGTGTATGTGATATCTTCCGTATGTGTTTTCATGTTTCTGACATTGATGGAAGGGTCTGCAAAAGTGAGACTGAGCCTTGAGTTGTGAAGGGGAACTGTGGCAAGTTCTTGGAGGCGAATGTGGCAGGGGGCCCGCGCCTGGTGATTTTCTCATGTGAAATGTCCCTTAAATCCAATTCTGTTCTGCTGGAAATCTTTGTTATTCTGAAGAAGCACCCAGTGATGCTACAGGTAAGCCAATGATAGCTATGGAAGTCCTGTTGGTCAGAGAAACAGTTGTTCTTGTTTTGTGGCGGATTCTTCATGTATGATCAATACAATGTTACCTGGACTGTGTTGGCTGTAGATGTGGAGCAGCACAGCATCACTGCCTGTGCTCGTTCCTTTTCTGATGCTTCTAGGCACAGTGTGAGCAAGAGCCACATGCTCTGCTGGACATGGTCATTGTCCCTCCCTTTCTCATCCCTTCCTGCCTTCTTTCTCTTCCTCCCTCCTTCCCTTCCACCCTCCCGTGACATATTTTTAGAGTTTTCATGACACGATTCGTACAAAATGTTTTGGTTTGAGATCTATACAGTTTTCCTCTGAAATTTCTGAAGCATTGCAATCTCTGTGTTGTTTATGGTGGTAGTTCTGTCATTGATGTGGCAGTTCTGCAAAAGTGGGGTTGATCATTGAGGTAGGGAAGGAAATTGTGGTATGTTGCAGCTTTGAATGTGGCAGTGGCCCTGAGTAGGGCCTGGCTGTTTTCTGCTGTGAAGCTTGACCTTGAGCTGTTGGAAAACATGTCTTCAGGAACTGGAAGGCCTTGTAAGGGAAGCCCGTGG
>NW_008609011.1:1101-1432 GCF_000691845.1 Merops nubicus
GTCCACCTGATGTGGGAAATGTTTTAAGACACACAGACTGCTCAGTATGGCCTGATGGACCTTTTCCCTCTGTTTTTGGGAAAGGTGTTGTGGGAGGGCAGTGCCTCAGCCTGCTGTCCTTGTGCAGTGGTGGGCATCTCTAGCAGCTTCCACAGCCTTTTCTGTTGCCACGCTGGTTCCTTTGTTGTCTTGTGGCAGAATTTTAAGGGCATATGAGGAGGTGGGTGTAATCTCTGTGCTCCTGTCTACCCCTACTTGTGTACTTGTACCATTGGCCTTTGTGGAGATGGTGTTTGCCACTTCATACACATGGCTTAGTCTGGTTGTCTGC
>NW_008609012.1:0-16643 GCF_000691845.1 Merops nubicus
TGGGGAGGGACTTTTTAGGATGTCAGTTTGTGATAGGACTAGGGGAAATGGAGCAACACTAGAAGTAGGTAGATACAGATTAGACGTTGGGAAGAAGTTCTTCACCATGAGGGTGGTGAGACACTGGAACAGGTTGCCCTGGGAGGTGGTGGAAGCCCCATCCCTGCAAGTTTTTAAGGACAGGCTGGGTGGAGCTCTGAGCAACCTGATCTAGTGGGAGATGTCCCTGACTATGGCAGAGGGGTTGGAACTAGATGATCTTTCAGGTCCCTTCCGTGACAATTCTATGATTCTATGGCAGTAAGGAAAGAACACAGGCCAGGGTGGGAGTGCTCACTATTGAGGGCAGAGGTCCTGAGCATCTGCAAGTTAAAACAGATGGAAGCAACCAACTGTTCCTCTTTAACAGTTTGGGTGTAGTTAGAAAATTAAATGTGTGAGCTCTCCGTTGTCCTCTTCATTGCTGCTCAACTATTGCATTCTGCTGTGCACAGAATCCTAACAGGTACCTTAGTTGAGCTGTACCTTATTGCTGAGTAAATAAATGAGCAAACACAATTACTGCGATAATGAGCTGGGAGCACCGTTTCTGGTTTGAAAATATTTTAATAAAGGAGAAATTCGTTAGCACTCCATTAGCAGTCCCTTAATACCTTAATGACTCTTCTCCTTTGCCTATGTTGAAAGTACCAGGAGAGGAGGGAGGAAGGGAAGCAGTGGCATCCTTTTTAGCTAGTGAGAGTGTCCTAAAGACACCAATAAAGTTAATCTGCACGACATAATTTTGCTGACATTTACTTAATGGTGTATTTTAAAATTTACATCTTTAAAATTATCTTCTTTCATTGAATAATTTGGGGTTTATATAGTTTATATAATCTGTCTGGCACAAAATAACCTTGTCTGCCCTGGTTTAAAAATTTATACATATACTGCTTAACTTTACATATATACCTAAGTGAAGTTGTTTTCCAAAGAGAGGAATGTGAGGTATAAATGTAGAAACAATTTGGAAGGTATTGTAAGCAATATTGGTAAAGAAAAAGATGCTGTCCCTACAATGAATAGAAGTGCAAAAGTCTTTCAGATAGTGAATGAATTGAGTTGACCCAGATTGGTCCTGTCTCTTTTATAAACAAGATCTGCCCGTTTCAGATGGAGAAACAAATAGAACCTGTCTTTATGCAGGTGTGAAAGACTAATAAATTTTAAAGTAAAAACTGTCAAGGACATCATAGTCATCTTGTAGCATTGGCAGATAATAGACACATACCCCTTGGAAGCATTTGCTGGGTTCAGAAAATGAAGGGAATGAGTGTGTTGAAAAAGCTTTTCTGCAGATGCTAGTTTAATACAAGAGTCCTGGTGCTGCCTAGGGGTTAGGCTAGATTGCTGTAAAATCCTGCAGCTACCTGAACTTCACACCTCTCTGGAATGCCCTGGGAATAAAGAAATTAGAGGTCTCAGAAACTTCAGGGTAAGGATGATGCCTTTGTCCTAAAGACAGTTTATTTTAAAGTGGATTTACCACTCAGTCTGCTTACTAACTAGAAAGGATCAGAGCACAAACCCTTCATTTCGCTCGCTCTCCCCTGTGATTTTACACTCTGGAAATTCACATGTCCAATTCTTATTTATAAATCCACATTCTAAGGGGATATAGTGAAATACTCTAATTTCTTCTTGATGGTCACCACTTTTCTGTAAGGGGTTTTAATAATTAAGTTTTATTGCAGTTAAAAGTGGTACTCTTTATGGATTTGGGCAAATGCAGTGCTAGTTTCTCTGGAGGTTTTGATGGTAAATGAAGTGTGCTCTCTGAAAAGGCCTGACAAAATATTTATATTACAGTCTATTGTCTCTCCCTTATGGGTCAATAGTAATGAATCATGACTCCAGACTTGCCTCTGCTATGCCCAAACTTATTTTTATGGCATTCTTCAGGAAACCAGTTCTCCTGGTATCTTAACCTATACAACCCACATAACCAAAGTTTAGCGTACCATGGTACTTCTTACCAAATTTCCACTTCCCTAATGCCTGACTCAGGGTCTGGTTTCATAGTAATTATCTCAGAAAGAAGTATCAACTATTAAAAACTTTATAAAATGCAATTGTTTCTGTTGGGTGCTAAGTCTTTATGGCAAATAACCATCAATGACAGTAAGCTTGCTTTCTGTAGCCAAATAGCCAACAAATATAGTTCCATTTAAGTGAAATCATTCTTTATCGTAATTTTAAGTTGAAATTCTTTGAGCATTTAACCTAAGGTTTGTTTTCAATTTCTTGCTATGACTCTTCTCTCCATTAAGAATTCCTTACTGTTTAACCTAAGGTTTGGTTTCAATTTCTTGCTTTGGCTCTTCTCTCCATTAAGAATTCCTTACTCATTCACTTGTCTCAGTAATGTAGGTTTTTCTGCAAGTCAGTTTGAAGCTGGCTGGTCAAATGGGCTGCTGGAGTTCCATTCTCTATGAATAACATGTGTGATCATGCCTGAATCATGTCTAATTTGTAACATTGTCATTTCTGTGATTTTCTTAAGTACCATCATTGCTCTGCACAAGCAATAATGTCATCAGTATTATTTCCCTGGAGAAAAGATGTGGATAAGAAAATAAGGAATTCAGGGTGTCAGGAGCAAACATTTTGCCCATGGGCACACCCTATCATAGGAGGGAGGGGCCAAAGACACACATGCAACACAGGCAGGCCAAAGCACACAGCCACAGATCTGTCGTGCATTGACAAGGGAAAGGAAAGAACTGATGTTCATAACATTACCCCTTCTCAGGTTTTGTCAAATATGTGCTTTCTTGTGCAAATGACTGCTTCTTGAAAACTGTGCAGCACTACGCTAGTCTCATATTTACTGTTTCGGGCTTCTCAGTGTTGTTGACACAACTTGTTCCCATGTGTTTGACAAACACCAGAAGTATCAAGTTCACATTCATTTTGAAACCATACAGAGGTTTTTTAAAAACAAAACCAAACCCCTAAGTGCTCTTCAATGAAGAAATCAGACACTTTAAGCATTGACTCACTGCCGATTAATAAACTGGTACATGTAGAGCAAGCCCTGAGGTAGAACTCTCCATGCTACTTCCTGAAGTGTTCTGTGAGGCCATGAAGCAGAGAGACATGACAACAGAGATATTTATGAACAAAAAAAAAGGTATTTTTTCTTTCTAAAACCATCAAACTTCTCTTTCCTGTATGATAATAAAGTCTGTTAGAGTTTGAAATCAGATTTCTGAATTGTGCTCCTGTACTAAATCCCAATCTCTGCTAATCTAGCAGTTTTCAGAGTGCAGCTGTACCAAATCTTCCTCATTCTATTCCTCTTATTGAGAGACTTATCCTTACTGCACCTAATTTGCATTACATTTTGGCCTTTTGTTACAATCTTTTTTTTTTTTTTTACTCAGGTTATGGCTTGTTACAACACATTTCTCATGAACAACTATGCAGGTGCCTTGTAGGAAATTGCGTGAAGACTTTGTGATAGCCAGACACTTAACTCATCCCAGTAACTTGTAAAGCAGTTTTGGAGATGATGGAAATTAAAAGTGACTTATGGAACACACTGTACTCTGCCACCTTCCTGTGCGCAGTAACGGAGTGTGTAGCTGTTTTGGTATCAAATCAGAAGATGAAATAATGTCTCCACTAAGCATAATCCATATTTACCAGTATGTATGTTTTCCATCTCCCTCTTTAGCACACATAAAAACAGCTTTGTAAGAAACAATCATTAACTTGCAAAATACTCTGAGTTTTCTAATATTTCATTACCTATGAGAGACCAGACTACACAAGGCAGCATTTGGGCTTTGGATGACTAAACCATTTACTTATGTCTTCTGAGGCTAATGAATCAGCAGGCATTTGTCTCCATATAACCCATAATGAATAAATAAAATTGATGAAGTTAGTTAAAGTAGTAGTACAAAAAGGCTGGACAACTCAGTTGGAACTGCCTGGACACTATGTGTGAGGAAAACTGCTAAACTGCACACCAAATTCAAGAAAAAATATAATGCTCCCAAAATTGAAAAGAAAAGCTGCTTTTCTTTTCTTCGGGGAAACAGATTCACAGCCAAAATCAGATGTAGATGTTTAAAGTTGTTTAATGTAGCCCATGTAATTATATTGTCAACTGATGGCACAGTTTCTGCTTAGAGAAGCTATGCAATGTATCTCCACACACCAGGATTTGGTCTCCAACTTTTGGTGACAAGACATCATCAGTGTTCAGTTCCAAAACTTGCTGTCAACAAGGCCTCTGTACTATTTCTGTAGAGTTAAAATTGTCTTTCATCTAACCTTTTGAATGGGTCAGGGGTAGTTTCATAAGATAGTCTTTGTGCTATCGATAACATCCCTTCTGTGTAAGTATAATCTATAGAAATCTGTAGAATCTTGAACAAGTGCTTGCACATCGTCAGTGTTCACTACTCACTAGCTAAAAGATGAGATCATTAAAACATGTTAGTAATGTTCAACAAATAATAATAATGTTTACTGAGACAATATAAAATAAATAAAATTAATGACCACCCTCATATCATCATATTAGTACAAATATGATTATTAACTTTGTAGTACTTTTTATTATGTTGCTGTTAAACATCAAATAACGTATTTTTAATGAACTCTTATTTACTGAACAATGAAATAGATGAATTAATGAATTTAATTAGTTATGCAAAAATCATAGAATCATAGAATGGCTTAGGTTGGGAGGAACCCTAGAGATCTTCTAATCTGACCTCCCTGCCATGGGCACAGGCATCTCTCAGCTAGATTAGGTTGCCCAAGGCCTCATCCAACGTGGCCTTGAACACCTCCAGGAAGGGGACATCCACAGCCTCTCTGGGCAATCTATTCCAGAGTCTCACCACCCTCCTACTGGAGAAGTTCTTCCTAAAATCTAGTCTGTCTAGTCTAAAAACATTAATTAAAAATAAAAGGCAGATGACATCTGTGTGGAGTACTGCTGCTCTTGCAGCTCTGTGTGAGAAGGGTTGCCAGGGCCTCGCACGGAGGAGGTCACAGGCACTGAGTGAGGGCAGTGCTGGAGCCCCTGTCCCAGAACGTGGGACGCAGCATGGCTCTCAGGGTCTCTGCAACGAGCAGCATCCTGGGGGCTGCAGGGACTTCCTTCTCCTTCCATATCTTGAAAGGGCTTTGAAAGTTTTATCACACTAGACTTCAGACATTGTTGCTAGGTATGTCTTTAAAGGAAGTCTCAGAGGTTGACTCAAGATAACCATTTATAAAATCACACTGTTTCTTAAGAAAATGTGTTGGTTTTTTTTTTTTTTCTTTTTTAAAATCTGTGAGATTTTTAAAACCTGTTTGATATTCCCATAGGATTTATTCCACTAGATTGTCCAAATGTTTTGTGTAAATTATTAGAAGACACAATGTAGACACAATTTCTACATGCTATTCCCTAAAAACATAAATTATTCTTCTTTTAAATTAGAGTAACTGGATTAGACAGCTGGCTAACCATATGTTAATGGGATATTTTTGAGGCTGTTGCTTAAGACACTGTAACTGTGGATAAATCAAGGAAATTTAAATGCTATAGACTGTAGGAAACATTTCTTCTTCTTTGGCAAATGCCAATAGACTCCATGCAAGTTTTTTCTGTGTTATCTGCGTGCACAGAGATGTGAGTTTTTTTTTTCCTTCTCAGAAAATGGACGTGTTGGAAACAATGATTCCTCCATGAGGAAATTTTCACATAGTGAAGTCTCATCTAGACAGTTTGTAAGTTTATTGATATTAATGGAGAGATTTTAGGAGTTTAGGCTAGGATACAGATAAGCAATTCTGGTGAAATAAAAGAAGAATGAACAATCAAACTTTTAAAGTAAAGACAAATTTTGATTATACTGGATTATATATTCTGTACAACATTTTAACAAATTCTGCAAGGTGTAATCCACTGTTTTCATTGATTTGACACAGATGGTATCCATGTTTTTACGTTCATTCACCTCAGATTCCTTTTACTACTTTTACCATGCTTTCAGTCTTCACATAAGATATAAGCATCTTAATTCAATTCATTGACTTCCAGATGGCAAGTGACTCAGTTTGGAGAATGGTCTCACTGAGGACAACCATACTACTGCTCAAACAAATGTGATGTCATTCACATTTGTCATATGAGACCTGAAAATTAGAATGTTGTAACCTACAAATTCATATGGGAAAATGTGTTTCTGACATTTTCTTTAACCATCTTCTTTGAAGTGGCTTCCTTCTATTTACACTATGAAAAATCTAAGATGTTTTTTGCTTTTAATTTTTTAAAAAGTATTTTAAATATAATATTTACTCCTCAGGATACATACAGTTTTATCTGTAAGCACTGCTGTCTTCATTTTAGCTTTTATTTTTTGACAACAGCAGCGATTTTGTAGAGGGGAGAAGTAATTAGAATGCTTCATGATTTCGACTGCTGAACATGATCACACATGCCTAAATGTCTCCACTTTTGAAAATGAAATTTTACCACTCTGTCATGATAATGTTCAGTTTAAAATTTGAGCTTTAAAAAAAACCAAACATTTTTTAAGGGACTATATCTTTTTATTCCCCAGAGCAATTGTAGACCTGAAGCCAAATTTACATTAATTCATTCTTGTAGTCTGATTCTCAGTTAAATAGCTGTGATTTAGAAGACAGGATGTGATTAAGCTATGTTATGTGCTAGAACAGAATTCTGAACTGACTTTTGCCCAGTATTTTTAAAATGGAAAACACAGAAGTTATTTATAGTCACAGGTAGACCCTGAATGTTGAGCGTTCAATTTAAATCTTTTTACAGGTCATGCAGGTGATTCCTGAATAACAAGCAGTCTGAGAAACTCTTTGGTAATTTGAAAATTTTACCAAAAATGTGGGTATAGAAGGAGTGAAAATCAAGCCAATCAGTATAGTAAAATGAAAATAACATCTCTAATTATTACTAATATCAGAAAAGTTGAGTCTTTTCTTAACATGAGGAGAATGAAAGTACTTGTGTCTCACATCTTCCTCATGAGCATAAGCCCAGATGTATCTGAGATGCCAGTGGCAGGAGGTAGTTACCACTAGACTGTGGGCACTTGCATCTCTGGAACAATTCATAGGGAGCACAGAAAAGACTGGAATATATTAGAGTAGCTTCTGTGTAGCTGAAGAGCTACTTGGTAATTTATGAAGGTTACGTTCTCTTTCTTTCTTTTGGCTTGCTGAATTTCTGCAACTGGGAGAATATGAAAGGGCTTGCTTTGGGTTTTGTCATTTCTGAAACGGTATGGAATACAGAGAGACGTTGTTCAGCCATCACAGTTAAGACATGCCACACTAATTTTGAATAACATGAATCACATTAAAGTGAATTTTGAAGATGGACCTGAAAGAGAGCAAAATAAATGTATTTACTTTCCTGTTGCTCTGAGGAAAGAATGATTTGACCTCTACTCTAAGGGAAAAAAAATTAAAAGGACCTTCTCACAGCTGATTTTACTTTAGTACTTTTTTTTGTACTCTTTTTAGGGGTGAATTTTTAGAGTTCTCTGCACATTTCATGTACATAACATTTAATTTCTAAAAGATGGTGCATCTTACACTCATGAAGTTAACATAACTTGCCTGCTAATGTTAATCATTAGCACACTTAAAAATGAGGGTAATGCAAATGTGCATAAAAGTAAATTCAGATTATGTGGGACTTGTATAACATTTATAATTAAGATTCACTTTCAATGTGCATGAAAATGCCAGAAGGAAATTTAAAGTTACATGTATTACTGTTATGCAAATCCAGCACTTACTAAACTCCTTATTCTCATGCTAGAATCTGCTGTCTAAATAATTGCTTCACAACTGGAAATTATCACCAGCAGCCAAATTCTCCTCTCCCTTCCCACCCTTCCCTTGGCCGTGTTTATTCAGTAATAGAACAACATTCAGCAGTGTTGATAAACGTGCTTAGTGTTCATTTGGTGAAGCTTCAGTAAACTGAGCCCCTGGAATTGGCAATCGTTGGGTACAAGGATGCAGTACATAGGGTAGTTTATTAAGCTACTCTACCAGAACCTTAGCTAAAAGAGAACAAACATTTCAAAGCTCAGCTGACATTTGTTACTTTTTCTTTTGGCAATGTCACTAACTTCAACATCTGTTCATAAATAATTTCTAGCATGGTGTAGTGATGAGCCTTCTTGTTTTCAGTAACAATCAAGGTGCTGCCCAGCAGAGGGAACACAGATACCCAGACCTAATATTAAGACAGGCAGCGATGACTTCACTTCCTCAGCAAGTGAGAGAAAATAATCAGGATCTGATAATGAAAATAGATTCCCTTAAAAGATAATTATAGATGGAGTAATATAAGTAGAAAATAAACTTCTAAAAAAAGTTTTAAAAGCATCAGACACACAAAAATATGCAGGATTTCTGCTTCATCTACCATATTGACTTGTGGGCTTGCAGTACGAGAAGCTCTTCCTCACTTTCATTTGCTCTGCTTTCATAAGAAAAAATAGATATTCTTTAATATTTTGATTTCAGAAATTGTCTGGTCAGACAACTGGCCAGCCAAAGCCAAATCACCTCTGCCTAATTGTGGCTGGAATGAGTTTTTGGTTTTCTACTTATAGAAACACCAATCCACTATATTATGTACAGGTCTATAACATTTACCTGGAGTAATTGCTGCATAGTAAAATTTCCTCTCTCAGCCACTGGAACTGAACTAGAGTGGCACTCTTGTGGGGTTGGTAGTACTAACAATGGTAATTCTGTGAGAATTTGACCATGTTGGGGGAAAAATCTCCACCACTGCCTCAATTACTGTGTTTGGTATGAAACACAGGGGGAAGTGAAGGGATGCTTAAACAGCAAACACTATTTACTCCCAAAATTAATATTTAAGGTTTAAAATATGGAGTAGTGACTTACTTCCTAATGCATGAGTCTATTACGGGTTTCTGTAGTGAGGTCTTGGAGTTTACCATTTAATCTTTTCTTCAAAAGCAATCAAGAGCTGAGTTCATTTGATATGGAGCTTGGTTTCAATTTGCTTGGCTCTCTTGCCAGCATTTACAGTTTTCATCTGAATGCAAGCAGGACTGAATAGTAATGACAAATTACAAGCTACCAGTGGGCCTTTCCTTGGAACAAGTGTTTGTGGTGAAGTAATTAAAGAGCAGATTTTTGCCACATGTACTCTTCAAAGATCTTCAAACATGTAGGTAAATATTCCCAATAATGAACTGCCTGAATTATTTTAATTAGATGAAGTAGCAACAGCAAGACTAATTTCAGGACGTATTTATGAAACATGAGCTGATATTTCCAGATGACTGGTCTGGTACTGGTCCCACTGATACCAATGTAGGTCTTGCATCACTGCTGTTCTGTCTACACATCTCCAGCTGTTAGGAGTTCATCACGCCCATTTTTGTAACTATAGCACTAAAATAAAGAATTTCACAACTAAATTATGATTACAGATCTGAAAAGGTGCAATTAAATGGGGAAAATATGCCAACCAGCACAGGAGATTTGGGTCCAATATCATGTACTCTTTTGGAAAATTCTCATCCTTTAATAAAGACAGAAATTTTACCACCAAATATTAAAAAAAGAAAATATGAAATAATTCCTCAGGCCAGTGTAGATTAATTCTACCACTGACACAAACCCCTTGTATTTCATTTATCATCTACACTCCTAGTCTCTGAACACAGCTCTGATGATATCCATGCTGCAGTTGCTGTAACTGTACAAGTTGAACACATCTGCTATACAAATCTGGAATGAAAAAATGTAGACTTGCAATTCCCAGGAGATACTAGCACTCTGTCTCCTCTGTGTGGAAAAATGCTACAGACGTGGATTAAACTTACTTAACACTAGCTGAATATAAAAAGACTGTGAAGCCAGTCTGCATCAGACAGTTATGTTTTGTCTATAATCGTGGAGATAGAGATTCCTCATCCTATTACAGCTTGGTGCTTAAGAGTTTTTGGCTGTATTAACTGCTCTAGGTAGTCTTTTCCCTTTAATTGCAGTAGGACCCTGGCTCTTAGACAAGCCAGTTGAAGTACTGCTGGCTACAGTTAGATGGGTTGGCTGCCTTTCTGTGTACATGATGCCACAGACTTCAGTGAGGATTTTCAGTGGTATCATGTCAGTCACTCTTTGTAAAATATGGACCAGTCTGTGGTTTTAAGCAGTAGATGTGTTAGGTGTAAAATGCTTTTCTTGTAACAGTTGTGTCAAGCCTAGACTCTTCCTCCTGGAAGCAGAAGACAATTTCTTAATTACTTAAAAAAAAACAGTAAAAAAGGTATTTTCTCTCTATTTCTTGTTGCCTGTTAGAACTCTACTAGGAGAATGGTCCTAAAAGACAAGCCACAGCCTTTCACTGTGTCACCTCTCCTGCTAGTGGTAACAATATGTGCAGTTAAAAACATGACAAAAAGGAAGGTCAAAGCTGCCTGGGATTTCTGAAGAAAAGTACATGCCAACCAAAATTAAAAAAAAAAAAAGAACAAGCTGCAGCTCAACATTTCTTCTCAGTTGCAACAAAACTTAACCTCCTTTCCAACCAGTATAAACAGTAAGTGTTCACTGACAGAAGGTACTTTCAGAAGCTACCGTCTTTAAGACAGTTGACTCCTTAAAGGCACCAAATGGAGCTTCAGTACAAGTTGGTCTGCCAGTTCAGAAATGTCACATGATGCAAACATCTCATTTGCTTACAAGAAATAATGAATCACTGACTTCTGCTAGGAATCATATTTTAAAATATCAACACAGCATATAACTTTAATAGAAACTCAAGCGGTTTTCTACATTTTAGTATTTAATTTCACTCTGCATGGTTTGTAATAAAATATATCTGTTGAGAAAATTTAACTTTTAACCTGACTTCCTAATTAATCACTTATACTCAGTGTGTATCTGCCTGTCATTCTTTCTTCCAATATCTTTTAGAGGTGCTAGCCAACTTTAACTGAATTGTATAGAAAGATGAAAGTCTGAGATAGATTTAGCTTCTGCAAGATTTAGAAGAATATCTCTCTGGAAGAAAGTGAAGGGGGAGGAGCAGGACAGATCTTTATGGAAGTTCACCCCTGAGGACACGAAGGATATGAAGCGTCTCATAGAACTGCTTTTAATACTGAGCTGGCCAGAGTAAATGACATTTACCTGAAAATAAGACATACTAATAATTTATTATGAGGAGGGTACCTGGAAGGGAAGAGCAAGGGTGGGGACAGATCACTCTGTATTCACTTCAACTTACTGGAGTATAAATACAGTTCTGCTTCATACTGATGGATAGGACAGTTCCTTCAATTTCCATAGTGAATATGCACAGCAGACTGTAGTGTGCACAGCATGTCTAATTTTAACAAGGAAATTCACAGAAAATCAACGCAGCTAACTGAAAAATCATAGTTGAAGCATTTTATTTCTATTTGAAAAATACATATATACAGAGAGTATATTGAATTAGAAAACACTAAAACATTAGTGACATAAAAGTAGGGAAATTATCTGGTGAGTTGAAGGAAGGCAAGAGCCAGACATAAGGTAATGAGACCTCATTGAGCTGGACTAATTTCAGAGAAGGAACTTGTAATCGTCTCTCAGAAGTATGTCAGCAGTTGGGCACTTGCAAATCTGAGGCACGTAAGGACCACATGACACTTGTTAACGTGAATATACATAAAGGGGGCAGATGCTCACAGAGATGTGTACAGAAGGCAGAAGCCTTGTATCCAAAGGCATGAAGATGAAAGGTAGACTATTAGCAAGAAAATGGAACAAATAAAGCTGTGATCAACTATTCTTTAAGAGATAAGTGAGAGTGCTTAAAAATATGGTAATAAGGATTAGAAGAGGGTGACTGTTTTGTAGGTGATGATAATGTACAATGAAGCAGATCATTATTTCACAACTCAGTGCAATCATAAGCATGTTACTTGTCTAATGAATGTAAAATTATTTTTATTTAATTTTGTAGCAAATAAAATTTGCATAAACTATGTTAGGTTTGCTAGGGGTTTATGCTACTAACCCATTATGGTAAACTACTTCTTGTCCTTTTAATATATAAACACATTATTCATATTAAAAATTCATTTTTAAAAATGTACTAAGTTACTTGACTTGTATTTTCTTTCTTCATTGAAAACAACCACTGAAAACTAAGGAAAATACCAGTTTTATGGACAAATCTATGAGTTTGAGACACAAAATGAGTCAAATGTACCTTGGAAGATAACTTTGCATAATAGTCAATAGCCTTATATAAAAACGTAGCATTTTATGATGCACATTTTTTACCTGTGCACTCACAAATCTTTTTAACTTCCCTTTTTAAAAACCACAAAACAATGACTGTATATAAAATAGCGAGGAAAGAAGCAGTAGTAGGAGTAAGTGAGATTTGTAGTTATTCTCTGTAGCAGGATTGTTCCCTTCATTTCCTGAAAAGCTGGTATATTTACCTACATTAAAATCTCATTGTATAATTTGAATTCAAGAATGCTTACTCTCTGTCAGGAGTTTTAGCAATGAGCTTGGAAAAGGTGCCATACCTGCAATTCTGAATGGGGCTGCTGATCTTGGCCAATGCAGTCATCTTAACTGAGGCATCCAAAGGCAGCTCTAAGGAGCTCTGAAGATTCTCTCAATCATGCTGACCACTGAATTTCAATAAGCATAAAATATTTTAATTATGGGTTGGAAAAGTGTCATGAATGTTGAATGATGCTCATTCCTGAGCATCCTGCCTAGTCTTGAAGAAGTCTGGACAGAGAGAAAAACAGTGTGGCTTAGCACGTCTTCAAAAATCCGTAGGACTGTGTGGGGTTCTCTGCTGCACAGATGATTCAGTGGCTGCCTAGATGGAGCTCCAAGTGCTAGGAAACCCCAGTGACACCTGGAAAACCCTATTCACATCACGGCTGAATATTATTTCTCCTGATAGTTTCTAAGTCAGTATCACAAAGAACCATGAAGAAACCATCAGAATCTTCTAAAAAGTACCAGTGGCGTAAATTGCTAAAGAATATGTAATTATTATTAAAGCTTTATTAATTAGGTATGTACAAAAAAAACCCCAAACTTTAATTTCTGCCTCTACATTTCTTCATCTATTTTTGCTTAAACACACAGTCTGATTTTCATAGACTGATCAGTTATGATATTGCTTAGTAACTCTGATAGATATTTTTCAGGCACACAGGCAATAAGCTTGGTAGAGTTTCAAATATGAGTTAAATTAACATCATTATCAGCTAAACAATTTTTCCTATGAGCTGATGCTTCTATATCAATTAAAAGTTTTCATTCATAAAAGTCAAAATAAACAAAACCATCAAGAAAACCTGGTCAGACTATGTTGCTGCATAAAGAGACAAGTTGTTACAATTAATCTGTTTTCCAGAATAAAATCTTCAGATTTTTTATAAATATTTTCTTATGAATACATTTGGAGTTTTACTCACTTGTTGGTCTGGTCAGGAATTACCGAGTCTTAAACCAAAGGAATTATCCTTTCCTGTTTCTGTAACCACATGATGGTCTGTTGGCATAAGAGGTGGCTAAATTTGAGTCAGGTTGTGTAACGGCGTCTCAGGGAAGCAGGATCTAACGGGATGTTAGCGAAGCTCTGCATGCACTGTGACACCTGGAGCCTCAAGGGCACGCTTCTGCCACAGTAACTCATTCTACATCTCCTTCACTATGTGGAGAGCCTGCAACTTGTTCTCTGAAAGGAATATCCTAAAGCTATGGTCTGTCAGTCTGGATGTCTCACCTTTCTCTTCCTGAGTTAAACAAGGATAAACAACCAAAAAAACCCCAACTATCTGAGATATGGAAGGAACCTCTGTAAAAGGCTATGTAATAGTAATCTGGTTTCTCACTCTGTCTCTTTGCATCTCTTTCTCTCTTTCTCTTATTGTTTTGCCTTAGAAAATTACCAAAGCATCATCTAATAATAATAATAAATCTTTTTAAACAATTTGATGTCAGATACTTGCCTAAAAAAGTTACTTTTCTAAGAAAATTTAAGTTATGTGCGAGGAAAACAAAATCACTATCCCCTAGCACTATATCATTGTTGTTGTTACAGCTCTGCTGTTAAATTTGTGGCACGTTATTATCTGGCTGATAAGTTGAAAAAGGAAAACAATGAGCTGGATCTTGAGCGATGTAATTCAATGGAATCTGATTAAAACAAATTTAACATCAGAGATTATTGGACCCATAACAGATCTGGAAATCATGCCTCCATCTTTACTTTGGAAAGCAAGATCAGTAGTGGGAATGGACAATGAGGATTTCTGACAAATATTGAGTTTTTCTGATGGTAATTACTGCAGAGACAGTTTGAAAGCATCTGAAAGAAGGATCTGAACATGAAATGTTGCCAGGAATTGATAATATAGCTTGTCTTTAGTACCTGTAAGTAACTGTGACCAGTGTGGACCTGCACTAGCCACGCTAAGTTTTAAATGAGATGTTGTGCAAAATAGATAACTCTGAATTGTAGGGTACTCATGTTGTAATTCATTCCCACTGAAAAACAATCTTCTGAGACAAAAACCTGCAAATCTTGGTTTCTGTTTATGCAAATGTTTGTACTGAATTGAAAAATCATTTCATGTCCAATGAGGTACTGCAGAAAGGCTTTCTTGCTGCAGAAAAGTCCTGAACGAAGCTGCAATTAAGAAAGAGTAATTGATGTTGTCAGGTTACAGGAGGTTTGCCTTTCACATGTATACACAGCAATCACTTACAAGGTCACTTACAGGCCCATAGTTACGAAGCAGTGGAACCAGAATACTCTCTTTCTTTCGTGACTTGGAGTACCTGTACAAGCATCTTTCACTAAGAAAAAAAAAAAGCTTCATCTGGAGTTCTTCAGGTGCCTTCAATGGATCTATGGCATTTGACAACGTATGCATGTGCAGCACCTGAAAGATCAGAATTACAGCACAGTGGAAAGGTGAGTAGCCACTCGGATATCTTGTGTGTTCATACAGAACTCAGGGGCAGGAGGGATGTCGGTACAGCAGCTCTTTGGCTTTGTGCATCTTGAAATTGGAGGGTTTTTGACAAAAAGACTCAGCTCCTGTGAGTGGCTAATAAACCCCTAAGATGGAAGACAAATCAGAGGAGGTGGAGAGGGCATGTGCCCAGGGAGCTCAGGGACTAATTCCGGGTGTGACTGAGCACAGGTGCTGCAGAGGAGCTGGCAGGACTTCCACACAAGGGGGTCTGGGGCGGCCTTTGCTTCTGATAACCTTCTGGTAAGATTCAGGCTGAGTGGATCAGCTGGTGCTGCAAGTGTTTCTCCCTGAGCTGGTTAAAAGAACATGAACCTCTTCCTGAGTTAGCCAGGCTAGCATGGGGAGTGACTAAGTGGTTCAGCTCAACGGTTTATTCCAGTTGGTTGATAAATATCTTTCTGAGTGTGCCTTACTGTTGTATTGTGCAGGATGTGTTGTATTGCTCTGCTGAATCAGAAATCCTGTGCCATGTTTACTATTTTTAGGCAAGTAAATTTGATATTAAACATCACACCCTCTATGTGTAGAATAGCTAGAAGAATTTGGTCAGAGAGTGGTGGACTGTGACACCTTCATATAACAAATAATCAGCTTAGTAATAGCTGACAGGGTTGGGGAACTGTGTGGTTTGAGTTATATTAGATGCCAGTGGGAGCAGAGGGGTCATGTAGCATCTTTGTACATCGATGTGCTTTTCAAGTAAGAGACAATTTTTTGCAAAGTTTCTAGATTATATTCTTCTGGGTTGCTGACCAAAAATTCCCTTACCTAAATGAATGAATAAAAGAAGCCTGGCATCAAAGGTTGCAATTACCACTTTTGGGGAACAAAGGGGAAAATGACACAGATCTAACATTTAAAAATTTACTTTATAGTTATGCACTAAGCTTTCCAAATGTTAAATGGAGGACTAAATTCAGTATTAGAGTGCAAAAATATGAAGCTTTACTGAATTATTCCTTCTATCTATAAAGTCATGTAAATCCAGTTATATCTGATTTCTGAACTCTTTTAAGCTTTATATGTTTTTTGATGCATTAGAATATTAATTAAAAGTATGGTAGTAATCATTCTGTTTCTATATCTTATGAAAATGGTGACCACTGTTGAAATAACATAATTATTATGAACTTTTATTGCAATTCTTATATATGAACTCTGCTTAAATATGTACAGAGATTATTAGCACCAAACAAAGAAAGAGAATGTTTTTGGTACAAAAAGGTTAAATGTGGAGGAGTTTCTGAAGGACAACGGACACAGCTTCATCTCCTGGGAGGTGAACAACCCAGGCAATAGTGCCAAGGCACACGTGACAGGGCAAGTGTAGAGTGTTCCTGTTCATTACTCGGGTGTTGCTGCTGTTACCCACATCTCTCAACAGTTAAACTGACACACTAGATACCATTCATCTGATAGAAATAGCAAGGAAATACAAGCTATACTGTTATGTCAAACCATGAAATACATAATGTAAAATATTGTTTACAATATAATGTGACTATTTACTTGAGAGTCACAGAATCATAAAATCATAGA
>NW_008609013.1:0-10966 GCF_000691845.1 Merops nubicus
GGTGTGGCCATCAAGCCAGTTCTTTAAAAGATCTTCCATTTCTCCATGGGGTGTGTTATTACTGTAGCATAGTTTATTAGCTAGTCTACTTCCTTTTTCCAGGACAGCCTATATTTTGAGACTTTTTTTTTCCCCTTTCTGGGGAATACAGGTTTATATGGTGTTACTTCAACTTGACTCTAGCAAATCTTGCCTTATTTTCATTTGGTTTCCATGGGTGCAATTCAGTACTGCATGAGCTCCTGCTGGTTTACAGATACATAAATAGAAAGACAGCCAGAGTCTGTATAGTGTAATCTATCTGAGCAGTGTAATATTTCTGTGTATCTGCTGGACAAACCATAGAAATTTGACAATAACATGGAAGGTACATAAGAAGACAAGGCACCTCTTCTGTCAAGATGACCCAGGTTAGAGAGAAAGATTACTCTTGCATCACCATATGAAGTTCCTTTAAGTAAGTTTCTTTTAAAAATTGAGTACTTAGTGTGTTCAGGCACTCATGAGGCCAACTGTCATAAGATTAGTCAGTCCCTGATTTATTAAAATAATTGTCTAAATGTGCAGTCCTACTGTAGATTCGTTCACATAAATCTAGAAAGATTAACTTTTTAAAATGACAAATGTTCTATGTTTTGAACTACTATGTGCCCTGTCAGGCTAGGCATTTGCTCAGAAGTCAGAATAAAATCCCCCTTCAAGAATTAAAAGGTTAAACTAGTATAATGAAGTCTACTTACTGTCAGCTTCTCATATATACTTTCATTGGTACTGCATGCAAAGTCTAAGTAATTCAACTAGATAGAAGCATACTATGAATAAAGTGACTGCCCATTATGTTTCTTTAGCAGTTTTTCTTGTTTTATTCTTGTGAAAAATTTCAGCAAAAGCTTTCACTCCTGTTTATGAACTCCATAGCACAGAACTGCTTTTGTGAAACACTGAGAGACATAGTGTGGGAATGCAATCTACCTCTGGGTCTCATACACAAAAATCACCCAAGGCTGAAATTAAGGAGGATGTCAAGATTCCTCTCTAAAGGTGTATTCTGCATCTGAAGTTTTTACAAATTTATGAGTATTTTGGGATTTTGTGCATTGACCTAAATTAATGCTTCCTTCTTATGAATAGAAATATGAAAAAAAAGATGACAACTACCCCAAAGAAAATTTAATACTGTTTTCTTAATAAGTCCTACATTCATTTTAAAAGTGTGTAACTTTAGAGGTGTTAACCATGAATTACTGGAAATATTTGGATTGTGACATTTAACATAGCTAAAATAATTCATAGTTTTTATGTTATGTGAAATACTTGCAGTAGAAAAACATTTTATCCTGTGAGCATTTCTCTGGTTTTCGGTGAATAAAATGTGTTTCAATGACACAATTGTGACGCACAGAGCTGTGATGTTTTAGAAAAAGCAGAATATGAGGTTTTGTTCCAGTTTCAAAGCAATATTTAAAATCTTAAACAAGAAAATTTTAGTTCACCACAAGCAAATTATTTGCAATTAAGTAAATTGAATTAACAACACAAAAAGAGTTCATGATTGGAAAACAACTTGAATGATGACATACAATCAGGGAAAAAAACCCTTTCAAGTTACCCAAAGCTTATAAAAAAATAATAATAACAATAATAAAAAAAATTTTTTCCTGTATATTCCTACTTAATTACAGAAAATACGTTGTGTGTTTGTGTTATTCTAACCATCATAAAAATAATAACTTGGCATAAATTAATCTCTTTTGGATTTGCACTATAGTTGAAAAATTCATCTTGAAGGGGAGGGTGTGAGGTATGATTAAGAAAAAAACAATGGGCTTAAGTTTTCTTAAGTTACTATAAGCTTTCCCCAAGGGAACTTATTGTAGCACAGCTGGCAAATGTCAGAACTTTTTATGTAAAGGATTGTTTTCCTTGATCAGAATATTCTATATGTAAGGCTTTTTGTAGTTAATTTAACTCATCTTTTTAAAATGTGTTCTGGAAGGATCAGAAACTCCTCATTGCCAATATTTACAGTGAGCAGATAAAACCTCTGAATGTGCCTTGTCACCTTAAGGAGGATTCTAGCTGTAATTTTTTTTAACTAGTGGCAACCATCCTATAATTAGACGTGAAGGTTTTAAGGCAGCTAAGTAAACAGCTCAGGTATGGTCCAGAGGGAGGGTATAGGCAAGTAGTCCCATTAGGCACCCAAATATTGTCATTAAATTCTCCAGCATCCTCAGGAGTCTTATTAGGTAGTCATGCTCTTGCTGGCTTCAATACCTGTCCTCAAACATCTAGGACTGAAGGATATACTAGATAAACAGAACATCAGACCAAAAGCACATACAAGGCTTGTTGGTATTTGGCTTGCTGTAAGTTAAGCGTGATTAAAATGTGCAGTCAACAGAATCAAAGGGTAATCCAGTTATATAATTAACAGCAAGTTTAACTGAGAACAAGGCAGTCCTACCACAAAACATGATACAAGAAGGGTGAAAAGCAATTAATGAAGAAGGGATATGATGGTGAGCTGTTGAAAGGAGTGAATGAATTTGAAAGGGATCGGAGGATAAGGTTGTACAGCGAAAATGAGTTGCAGTGGTAAGTATTTTTACATTTCTGGGTAGTTCCTGCTCATTCAAGAATGAGTGGATTGACAAGTCCTGCCCATCCAGGAATGGGCAGAATGACAAGTCCTGCCCATTAAACAGTGACAGGACACACTTTCCCTCACATTACTGGTAAGTTTTCTGAACCTGTCACTGCTCTAAGTACAGCTTTGAGCTGTTTTAACTTACTGTTTTCCACTTAAGGAATTGTAATAATGACCACTCTGGGGCATGAATCATTTCTCAGTCCCAAGAGGAACAACTTCTCTGAATAGCATAGGGACAGCCATGGGTGCATGCTGAGAAAACAACAGACAACAGCAAAATCTTGTCACCTGACTTAGCAGTCTGGAGAAGGGCTAGGGAGACACAACCTGGGTGGACCCAGAGGTTGGAGATTGCCTGGGTGTGAAAAGTGAAAAGGGTGCTCCAGGTGGGAGGAAAATATTGAAGTGGGAATGGCAGTTTGACACTTTATTAATCACGTCTGTTAACCAGCAATCAATGACCTATACATACAAAATCAATATCATCCATACAAAAGGTAAATCACAATATTAAGGCACTTACAAAATGTTATTATAGGCCTAAAAATCTCTAAGCACCATTCATTAATCAACCCCAAAATCTCTTAACCCATGCAGCTACAGTCACACAGCTATACTCTCTTCCTATCCTCTACAGGTTACCGACACATACGCGGCCTTTCCTGAGAGTTCCCCTTGTGTGTGAGGTGCACAGAAGTGAGAGCACCTCTGGGATGCTGTCTGCATGTGTGGGTGTTCCAGTGTTGTGTGTACCCACATGCATTCCTACACTGCTGAGAAATCACTCCAGCAGGTCACAAAAACACAGCCAAGATGTGGGTCCCCTCTTGTTGCATTTGGTTCCACCAGTCCATCAGCTGGAGTGCTGAGTATCATGGTGTCCAGCATGGAAGAAGCTTTCACATCTGTAGGACAGTGAGGATACCTCTGGCAGTATCCAATCTCATTTTTTATGTTTCTCTTTCCACACCAAGGTCTCTAGTGCCTCTTGCAAATTTTCTTGTTTCTTTATGTTGCCTGATAAGCTGATGCTTGACAAGCATTTGTTTCTGAAACTGTTTTGTAGCTTCCTGGTTCCTACAGCGCACCTCCCTCCTTTCATGGCTGTCACCCAGCTCTCGTCTTAACCTACAGGCAGGCTGCAGCTGGGGCTATAGGCACTGCAAAGATCACCTGCCCTGCAGTCCAGACCAGAGCCAGTCCTAAGAGAAGGCCCAAAGGACACTGAGGTGACATTCAAAATAATGAAGAAATTTTGACAGAAACAATTTCAGAAGTCTGAAAAATAACTTCATTTCTCAGGAATCAAACCTATATTTTAATTATCCAGGTGTCTGCTTGGAAATAAGGAACAATCAAGTCTTGATAGCTAAGCTACTCGTCTTGCTAGAAATCCTTCATGTAACAATCCTTTACAGATACTTTTAGGCTGCAATTCACATTCATGGAATCCTAGATGAAGACATAGAATGTCATACAAGCCAGTTTTTTGCTTTTACTGAGGTTTCAATATAGGCAAACATCTTTGTTAATGCTTTGGTTTAAAAAGCTAGAATGGATCAACAGCTGGTGTGAATCATAAAAGAGGCACTGCACCAGATCTTTCATAAAAGGCAGAGCATGAGGAGGAAAGTTTCACAAGAATATTTGAATTTCATTACTATTAAATTGTGCTAAAGTAAAAATACACACCTGTGAAAATGGAATATCAGTTGTGCTGTAGCCACTGAACATGTAAGTTTGATACTGGCACAATTATAAAGACTATAAGAATTTTCCTATAGAAAAGTAGTAAAGAAATAAAAGACTAAGCATAGGAAAAGAGCATAAAGAACTAGTAGAATAAGCCTGGTAAAAATATGCTGAAAAGTTGCTAATTTATTCTCATATTTACTTCTCTATAATATTTGACCAGAAACATAAAGACTCTTATATGTCAAAGTTTCAGTTAGGGAAAGCATAAAATATTGCAGAATTATTCAATTACTATGAAATGTCCTACTGGCACTGCTAGGGGCTATACTTATAAGTGGGAAGGATGGTCCAGAACTTTGAAAAAGAACCTCTTGAAATGGCACTTACTTTTCAGAGTAGTCTTGAGGAAAGTAGCTGCCATATACCACAACAATCTTAGAGAAAGAAATGTGTTTGCATAGCATATCCAAAAGCAAACATAACCAATTTCAATTTTGAAAAGGACAATATTTAATTTTAATATTTTTCAAGGAAATAAAAAAAAAATATTAGCAGAGCCAGACTGAGTGATCATTGTTTTGATCTTATAAACCACAGATTTTATCTTAGGCATAACAAAGATCCTATTGTGAAAGTTTAGGACTCTACTGAGAAATGAGCTTTAAGTCTAGTATAACATTTCTATACAGGAAGCCTTTCTACTCCTCTATTTACATCAGAAGCAGCTGCCTAGCACAGGCAAATGAATAAAACAACAAAGGATAATTTTGACATACAAATAAGAATCAAAAGATTGCATGCAAAAATGTAAAATATCATGCCAGTGCTTCTTTGCAGTGTAAAGATAATAACTGTTTTCTGTTATAAAATAAGATTACTTATAGGTACATGAAAAATTCTTGAGGCAGGGCTTTTACACAGCATTTAATATATCAGACATTTATGAATCTTTATTCATCTGTATTCTCAAACGCATACAAGAAAGTGGGTAGTCTGAGAAGAAGCATGTGATTCTGACCAAACACAGTTAAGGGATTTTGGTGATGAATATCTGATAGAAGGGAACAGAGTCAAAGTAGTAAGACATAGGAAAGACTGGCATAAGGCTTCATATCTTATATTGTTATAAAACTGCATATTTGCATATGTTTGTATAATTAAGAATAAAATTCCTCAGGTATATCTTCAAAGTAGTTTAATAAATAATATTTTTTAAAGAAAAATTAGTGACCTTTAAAATTATGACACATGCAAATAGAGATAAGACCACACCCTCACATAATCATGGCAAAAATATAGCCTTCTTAGGAGTTAAAAAATACTGCCATTTTCAATACTAGGGTAGAAGTCAGTGATCTTAGAAAATTGCCAGTTACTTTAAACTACTGTCTCTATAACAAAAGTTAGGCATGCATGTCATTGGAAAGTATTTCCTGCATTTTGCAAGCTTGTTCTCAGAACCTTTCACAAACAACAAATACATTATTTCATTCTCACTCATGTCAATATTACTAAATTTGAAGAAGCTAACGTCAACGTCATCCTTAGAGACATTGATGTTCAGTTAAATGTTTTTGGGTTGTAAATGTTACAAAATCAGCGTATTCTGCAGTCTTGGGAATTTCTGACTTAAACTGCACTAGAAAAACATGAAAATGGACTTTTCAACCTTCTCAGTCTTTAATTTCTATCTTAAAAAGGACATAACTTCTAAATTAATGGTCTTTTTGAGTGAGGCAGTGCAGATAGCTGTTGAGACATCAAATAAAAGTGGTCTCACCGTTTTAGAGTCAGAAAAGGAAGGTGGAAAGCTGGGGTCATGTAAAAGCGTTAAGCAAACCTGAAAAACAACAGGATCCTGGAACAAACAAGTTTCACAGACCAGGAAAGAGTTTTCTGTGAAAGATTTGGGTCCAGCTGATAAATGTAATACCTCAGAATATCACAGACCATATTGTTCTAATATTTTTTTCCCAAGTTTATTAGTGCTTCATCCTGTTGACTTTGTTAAAGTTTCATTTGGCCAATTTCATTAAATAGAAATTAAAGTGTAAACAATTCCAAATGCTTTCAAAGACTCTAGTGTGAGATACAATCCAGGGAATAGAATTAATTGCATTTTTTGCTCTGGGATTTGCAATGCTACTAATGAGCATAGAATGATTCTTTATTATTGACACACAAGGTTGCTTGAAAATGCAAAATGCTGAGCATCAGCTTTGGTGAATACAGTAATATTTTCTTTTCCTCCTCTTCAAAATAAAGAATTTTAGGGATTTTTGTAATAATTACACAGAACACCCAATAATCGTGCCAACTAAAACTACAGGCACAATCTATGTTTAACCCTTATTTAACAAGAAACAACTTTGTACAATAGCGCACTATTATAGTGATTTTAACGAGTATGTCAAGATATTATTAAGGCAAACAGACATGAACACACAAGTACTTATCTGCAGAGTCCTGTTGAAACTAATCCTACCTGTATTCCTAAATTACTATATACAAAAAAAAGGTAAGATAATTTTACTGCTAGTAGCCATCAAATGAGCACAGAACCTTCAGTTTTGTGAAAAATAGCTATATCTTAGTGTGTAAGCAGAGGTAATGAACAAATTCCAACTTATGCAGAATGGCTTCTCTCAGCATGTCCATTTATGGAGAAGATTTATGGAAAAATTCTGGAGCCTCAGATTTCTGAACATTTTTTTTCCAGTTGTTTTTGTCTCCTGGTTTGTGTTAGAACAGAGCTAAGACTTTTCAATGATTTTACATTTTAGCTAAGACTCTTCTAAGGAACTGCACTTCCTGAAGTTAACAGCAAATTTTTTCAGACAGTGTATCTTTCTACCAGTGATAATGCTCAATGCTTAGTTATCAAGTACGGGTGTGCAATATACTTTTGCTCATACTTGCTCCTGGGCAGACCAAGGGCAGTGTACCAGTCTTCTGTACCATGCTGGGGGTGCAGAAAGAAAAAGAACACACCTGAGGGAAGGAGCAGACAGACCAGGTGACCCTAAACTGACCAACAAAGTACTCCATCCCACATACATCATTTTCAGTACAAAGCTGAGCAATCACGAGGGTCAGCCTGTCTTCTTAAATGGCCAGCATTCAAGGAGGAGTCTGTCCATTCTGCCTCCAATTCCAATCCATGTGTTCCTGAATCCAGTTCCTGCTTACCTCTGAGTCCAGTCTGGGACTTCCCCTGTGGCTGCTCCACAGCATCAGTGGTAGGACAGTGAAGTAATTGCCATCAGGGAGATTTGTTTTGATATTGGTTTTGTGTATATTTGTATACATTTCATTTTATTATTACTATTTTCATTAAACATGTTTTAGTTTTCTTTTCCAATCCACAAGTCAATCTCTGCTATTCCCTTTGTCTTTCCCTTTGAGAAGGGAAAAGAGTTAATAGAGAGCATCTGTCATTTGTCTACCGGCCAGCCCAGCCCTAACCCTTGACATTCCGTTATAAATATCAAGCTCTGGTAAATGATCAAGCAAGTAGCTCATATTTACTTCACTGACTTCATCACCATGCATGACTCTGCCAGTCACTAGTATTCCTGTGGGTAATACGAGTGTGTATGTTCATGGGAGTGAAGAACGGTGGTCCAAACAGTAATGGATTTTGACAACACATGAAACAAAGCTTTGTTGAGGCAATAAGAAAGATGAGCCATGACCTGCTTACACTGTCATTCACCCAACCATCATTAGCAAACACAGGATTATAAATTGTACCATAGCTCTGGTGGATCACCAGGGACACTTGGTATCCAGACCATCTGGAAGCCACAACTAAACATGCAAATGCCTTTTCAATGTGCGTAAGAGACGTAGCATTCTTTGGCTTCATCAGTGGTACTGTGATTTGAGAGAATCATAACATCCATGAATAATGTGGGCAACATCCTGCCACTGCTGATCAGGAGGTGGGGTGTCAGGAAGCTGGGGGCTGGCAGTCTACACTCTTGGCATTGGTCAAGGAGCAGGGTGTCATGAATGTAGGAAGGAAACACTCAGAGGGTACTGAAGGTTTTTCATACGTAATAGATTAGACAAACAGTCTTTTTTTTTAAAAAAAAAAAAAAGTGATTCAAGACATTCCTTCATCATGAAAGTATTCCCAATAAAAGAATTTAGTGTTTGTGTATAACACTGTGTTTTATGCATATATATGCATGTCTATGTCTATGTCTATGTCTACACATAGCACAAATGTTATTATTTTCTGTGCACCAGAATCAAACATGACAACAATTCCAGCTGAAAAATACATTTTTAATGTATCTATAATTAACTTTTTTTTCTAACTCAAATGCTTCCAATCATCTACAGACATGGGGAGGAGCGATTGGAAAGCTGCTCAGCCGAAAAGGACCTAGGAGTATTGGTTCACAGTGTGCCCAGATGGCCAAGAAGCCAAATAGGATCTTGGCTTGTATCAGAAATAGTGTGGCCAGCAGGACTAGAGAAGAGATCATCCCTCTGTACTTGGCATTCATGACACTGCACCACAAATACCATTTTCAGGTTTGGAACCCTAACTATGAGAGTGCTGGAAGTGCTGGAGTGTGTCCAAAGAAGAGTAAGGGAGCTGTTGAAGGTTCCAGAGAACAAGTCTTATGAGGAGTGGCTGAGGGAACTGAGACTGTTTAGTGTGTAGAAAAGGAGGCTGAGAGGAGACCTTCTCACTATCTACAAGTACCTGGAAAGAGGACATAGCTGGGCATGGTCAGTCTCTTTTCCCATGTAACAAATGACAAGATGAGATGAAAAGGCCTCAGATTGTACCAGAAAAGGTTTAGATTGGGTAGTAGGAAAAAAGTAATGACTGAAAGCATCATTGAGTATTGGAACATGCTGCCCAGGGGCGTGGTTGAATCGCTGTCCCTGGAGGTATTTAAAAGATGTGTAGATGTGGCACTTAAGGACATGCTTCAGTGGTAGACTTGGTAGTGTTAGGTTTATGGCTGGGCTTGATGTTCTTAAAGTTTTTTTTCCAACCTAAATTATGCTGTGATTCTATGATTCTATGATCTACTTAACTTAGATATGAGTGATATGGAAGAAGGATCACCAATATGCAAAACAAATAATAAGACTCAGCCTAGCATAAACGAGTTAACAGAGAAGCAAAGAATTAATTAAATCAATAGAAAAAAAATAAATTAAAAAATATGCCCCAAACCAAAACCAGTTATTAACAAGAAATTCTTACATTAAAAATCGGAATGACTTGATACAGTGAAAGATTCAAAGCAGTTCAAACATCTGTTTAAAATGGTCCCAAAGAATGTGGTTCATGCTGCATTAAATGAAGATATTTTTAGTTCAGGTAAATTATAACTTCTAAATATCAGCAGATGTCACCTTCCTTCAAACTTCCAACAGCAAATACCGTCTTCCTGCAATACTCTCAAACTACATGTTTCAAAGAGAAAAAAAAAACATATACCAATAGCTTAGAGAAATTTAATGAAGATTATGTGTGGAAATCCACAGTGAAGTTCTGTCAATGACTGTCCACGTTAGCTCAAGATACAATGTCTTTTATATTTCCTCATAAATACAGAAAACACAATCAGAAATAGCTGAAAACTGCATGCTCCAAATGCATTGTGATTTTTTTTCAGTGACAGAGAGAATTTTTTTCTTTTGGATAAGCTAAAGGCAAATGGCAGCTAAAGATAACACATTTTATCCAGCAAAATATGGCAGGGATATGTGTACTTTTGCTGTATTTTCACTTGGTTAGAATTTATCTCCCAGAAAGAAATCATCCTTTTCAACTCCTGCAACTTGTGAATATCAATACTAGTGACTGTGGCAATTACCATTTTGAATATTAATGAAAGAATATTAAAGACAATACTTTAGGGAATACTGTGTGATGTAAATTGTTTCCTCTTAGAATCATAGAATCGCTATAGCTGGAAAGGACCCCTAGGATCACCAAGTCCAACCACCATCCCAATATTTCCCTATCCACTAGACCATAGCCTCAAGTGCTACATGTACTTGTTTTTTGAATACCTCAAGGGATGGTGTCTGAAGGAACATAAACAAAGTTGTCGCATTCATTTAACATATTCTATAAGATTATTAAAAATGATCCCACACACCAAACATAAATTAATAAAATTCAATATTTAATGATAAGTTTTGGTATACTATTAAATTTCTTGAAAGGTGAATCTTCATACTAACAGGATTTGCTGAAAAGAGCAACATTCAAACAAAATATTTCATCAGTGGAGAAAATATCATCGGGGCCTTTAAGTGCACTTTCACTGAATGCAAAGGCAAACTGTTTCTGAGTTAAACTACGAGAACCGGGACTAAGTTCCAGAATTCATTATTATTATCCTGTATTTATTTACAAGGCAAATTTGTATTTACTTGATCTATGGAGAGTTTATATCAAATGATACATTTCTTGTGCTGTTTCTTGTTTCATGTGCTTGTATTACTTTATTCCGCTGCTAAACGTGTCAAGAAATCCTCTAGATTAGGAATTACAAATTGCTTGTTGTACAGTTTAAAATCCAACTACATATTCTGGTTTGAGGTTTACATTCAGGCTGGAGAGCTGGGCGGAGAGAA
>NW_008609014.1:0-14893 GCF_000691845.1 Merops nubicus
ACTTAATGATCCTAGAGGTCCTTTTCAGCTGTAGTGATTCTATAATGTCTTCCAAAACAGTCACAAAACTCTTCCTTAATACTCAAAACTTAAAGGAATTCCATAGATCCCCAGGACAAAGCTGATGTGAGCACTGCACTTCAGGCTGGCACCAGGAGTACTGGGGGTGGCTGCAGGTGCCCAATTCCTCCCATCTCAGCTGTCCTACATGCAGTAGAAGTCACTGCCTAATACTCCAACAGCACCAAGACAATCAGCTTTCTGCTTTTCTGCTTTCTCTTGGGCCATTAAAACACTTCACCCTGGGCTAGGTAAATTTAAGGTTCCTACAAAGTCATTACTGCTTTTTAATTTGGTGGCTTCACTAGGTTCTCCCCTTCCATTTTGGCTCCACAGTATGCAGACTTCAAGACTGATTTCTAGTCTACTTAAACAGGATAAGAATTGCCTGGAAGGCCTACAAAGACTGCTCCACATTCCACATGACATTTGTTGGGCATATTCCCATCTCAGACTTTTGATGTCCCTTTGAACTCCACACACTTCGTGGCTTCCCCAGGAGGTACTTTTGCCTCCCATCAGGAAGGCAAAAATTTGGCCTTTACTGAAAAACCTCAATAAAAAACAGCTTGAAACAGAGTTAAAAAAAAAATCTATTGGGGGTAAAAAATCTGAAATTATGCAGCAGAGGTAGGGGGGTGAAGCTGCTAATTTTTTTTTTCTTTTAAGAGTCCTTCTGTGTCCTGCACACTGTAGGTGACTTTCATTTCTTCTCAAGGCATAAGTGGCTGTCACTTAAGCAGCAACTACCTGTGGGAAATGGCAGGAGAGCATGTCAAAGTGTTCCACTTCAGATGGACGGGTGTATTTTTCATTACTTCTCTCCTTGACAGCTCTGAAGATGTTAAGGAATTCTTTATTCTTTCAGAAGCAAAAAGAAACACTTCAGACTATTTTTCTGGTTTTAAGGAGGTAAGTGCAGCTTTTGGAAGTCAAGGTAGCTTCCTACTCTGGGCAGACCTGGGAGCTCCAGTGTGTCACTAGAAAAAAAGAGCAGAGCAGTTCTGGGAGGTTTCAAAGGTCACATCTTGACTGAACTGTGATTGACTTTCACACATTGATCCAGTATTATTAGTGTTTGTTTAGCAATCAAAGGTTGATTTGAAGTTATTTTGCTGCTTTCAGAGGCTGGAAACCCTCAGTTTAGCTCCACTAAATTTGGTTATTCCACCAAAACAAAACACTTTCCAGAAGCTTCTCCTTCCAGCAGATTTCTCCCCCTCACTCCAGGCTCAGTTTTTCCATACCTGTCTGTGGAGACTTTGCTTAGCTCCAGAGCAGCTTCTACTCAGCTTTGGCTTCTTCATTATTTTGAGTACTACCCATTAGTATCTTCCAGCTTCCAAATGTAGAAGACAGCCCTGGTTGTGAGTTCTAGATATGGTCAGCAAGAGTCTTTAGAAGTAGCTGCACAGTGCAAGCATCAATCTTTTCCTAACGTGGTCCCCAAAGGTACAAAGAGCTCCTTCCATGCTTTGTGTTCAGTTATATTAACCCAAGAGAGGCAGTGGTAGGTTGTAGCAGTAACCACCAGAACATCCCAGGTTTTTAACAAAAGGGTAGAAACTTTCACATTTCATTTCCAGATGATTTTATCACTGACATCTTGAAACAACAAATACACTAAAGCCCAAGTGAGAAATTATTTCCAATTGCTTATTCACTGACTACTGCAGAGGAGAAAGCTCCATATTGCAGTTGATGGACATGATTTAATCCTTTTTTTTTCCTCCAATTACCAGGTAAATAAGAAAACAGTTTAAAAATTTTGTCTAACTCCATTATGAATTACCAGACCTCCCTGGAATAGAACTGTGATTATTAGTCCCATTTCTCATCTCAGCCCAAGGTTGACAATGTCTTCCCAACTTTAATCTTATAAGAAATCCACTCAGCTTCTTAGACCCACTGAGGTTTGTGTCTTGGGGATGTTAAATTCTCATAACAAAAGTTATGGTGCTATAAACTTCAATTTCCTTTTTTTTAAAAGCAATGATTTTCAAATAAGCACAAGGCTCCAACTGGGACTCATAGACAGTGGTCAGGTGCTGCAGAAGAAAAGCTGTGAGCCACAGTGATTGACTAGAGAAAGCATTTGAAGCTCCTGGGACATTAAATACAGCCAGGTACTGAGCTTAATTGCTACTAACACATTAGACCTAAGGCACAACAGTGACCTAAATAATATCAATAAATTGGGCATTGACTCTATGGGACCAAACCCAAAGCTAGATAGAGCAAGACAAGTTGGAGGATGGAGCCATGCCAGCTTCCACAGAGGAAATGGCCCAAGAGCTGATTGTGTTTGTGGGAAGCAGATGGTGGTTTATGTTTTTTGGTTTTAATTTGTTGTTGATGTTGCTTCAAGTTCCCCAAACTGGCAAGGGGAAAATGGAGAGAGGAGTGGTGGCACAGCAAGTTGGTAGGTGATGATGGGGAGAAGGGAGAAAAGAGCATTTTCCTGCCTTTGTGGAGTATGACAGAAGGAAACAGCACTAGATTGACTCAAGTGCTTGATGCCCTTGGCTATGAATAAATATACCTGTTACTAGATAAAAGCTTTTTTATCTTCTGTTCCCCTAAAGTCAACACAGGATGTGGCTGGTTTCTTCTAGCTATAGGTCAAGTCTAGGTCTCCTACCCATTCATCCAAATCTCACAGGGGGCTAGAAGCAGGCTGCTGTTGAACATGTGAGCCCACTGGTTCTCCATTCAAACAGCCACCAACCCTTCCCAAATGGAAAGAGTCAATTACCACACTACTTTACTCCCATCCTTTGTCTTTAAAGAGTTTTACTGAAGTTGAAATGCTGAAGAGCAACAGCTCCACAAAGTGCAACACCAAGGCCAAGAAGCTATTTAAGACCTTCCCAGCACCTTCACCTTTTGGAGACAATTAATAAGCTACTAAGCAGGCACACAACAGTGAATTCTCCCCTGCCCCAGCACCTATTTCTAACTGGGGAGAGATTTGTCAGGTAGGAAAAGCACAGTGGGAGCCTCTTATTCAAAGGCAGGGAATGGCATCAATAAACTCAGAGCCTCTCTGCTTGCAGGAGAACACTGCAGACAGTGATGAAACCTCTGATACTGCTCCTAATTGCAGCCTTTATTAACACAGTTATGATGTAGCCAAAGGCAGCAAATGCTTCTCCTGACCTTGGTAGGGGAACACAGGCCTCTAGTCACCACAGGAAATTGCTTCCTCCCCTGGCAAATGGCACATAACCCAGTATGCTCCCACTCCTGCAGATGCACCACCTTGCCATTTGACCAGAAAGTGTGTGAGTTGCTGTTTGGTGCCACCTCTCTCACCCTTGCAAAGCAGAACTAAAATTCAGTGATTTGCCACTTAGCCTTTTGGTAAAGGAAAATCCACAACAAGTAAACCTTAAAATCATACTAGAAGTGCACTCTTGTATCTTGATTTACAAAAAGTAGTAATAACAACCCTTAAAGAGTCCTAATTACAACCATTTTGAGTTCTGATTTAATCACAATGTGATGCTTCACTTCAATTAGCCTAAAGGCATTCAACATGGAGACCTGTTCTCCAAAGCTGCTTCCATAAATTGAAATTCTGCACCCCAGCAAGAAGCTGCTATTAACAATAACAACAGGGTGTTTGAGGGAACATGTCTTAGTCATTCAGGAATGAGAATTGTGACCACATGGTGCAGACTTGTCACCAAAGTAGGTTCTAAACCCAGATCATCATCTACTCTTAATCAAAAGAACATTTCACAAGGTTTCATAAACACTTTGTAGACACAAATCTGAGAGGATTACCAATTGTGCTTGGAAAAGGACCAAAAAAACCTTTTCTCCAGTCATCAGTCCCAGCACTTTATCCCAAATAGCCCTAAAATTGCACTGATTACCACCAAGCTTTGAGTTTCCCCATCTGATAAATCCATCACAGGACTGGACATCTTGATTTGACTACTCAAGACAGAGTGAGTGGAAAAGTTACTTTACACACACGGATACTGAGACCTGGAGGAACTGGATGATTTGGCCAAGGTAATTAAAGAAATTATCAACAATTATGGAATATCCTGGTGGCATTGGACCTACTTTTTCTGGTGATATGGCATGCTGAGGATGGTCCTAGGACAGCCTGTGTGCCAGCCACAAGTTCTTCAGTTGAGCTTCACTGAAGAAAGTAGAGTCTCCATCTTCATCCCTGAAGATCTCAATGGGGTTTTTTTTGGGGGGTCTTTTAAGTCAGGGCAACCCAAAAGATCATTTTTCAAAGTCCCTGCAAAAAGGACAAGATGGCCTATAAGAATTAAGAAAACAGTGCCAGAAAACAGGGAGCCACGTGCCACCAGCTAAAGGCCCAGCAACCTAAGAGACCCTCCCATAGTGTGAGGGAATAAGACATGGGCAGATGCTTTCAGTCAGATGATTCACCTTCAAAGCAGCCTACAGGACAGACTTTTAAGAGACATCATAATGCATTAGTCAACCTTAAAGTAATTGCTTCTGTGGACCTCAATATCTTAAAATTACATCTCAGAGACTTGCCCAAGGCTGCACACAAACTGACAGTTCCTTGCAGCCCCCAACCACCAAACTGCTCCTCCTTGGTGCAATCACAAACACCCATTAATGAGCAAAGGGGGATTTGCATGAATTTTACTGTGCTGCTCACAGCTCATGATAGCTTTCCATTCTGCATGATGCTGTAGTTTAGGCTCCTACTGTTAAGCATGAAAAACTGCCATAAAGCAACAGCTGGTGCTGGCAATATCTGCTCAGCCCCTAACACCACCCAGCATGTGCTAGTACTGAATATTGATGAAACTCAAATCTTATTACCATGTAGAGCACAGTATGTTCCTCGCCTATAGATTCCATTTAGGCAGAGTTTTCTCCTTAGAAAAAACAAACTGAGATGCAAAATGAGGATGAGGGTCTAGTCCAGGTTCAGAAAAACCCCAACTACTTAAGCCAAGGTTTTGGGAGAGCCCCACAGGTCTTGCTTGACTCCAGGAAGGAGAATTTCCTGCTACAGAAATGTAACCCAGCTGCCAAGTGAACTCAGAGATGGAGGATGTCAGGTCTTGATCCATCTCTACCTAACACACCCCAATGCAATCTGCTGTCATGCGTCCTGAAGACAAAGGCAAAGGAACCACTTCAGACCAGCAAGAGTTCCCATGCACAGCATATGCTGTCCTCTCTCATCCAAAAATGAAAATCCAGTTTACTAAATCCAGTTTATTATTTTGATGCCTTTTTTGAGTTCAAAACTGGAAATAAAAAATTATTAAGAGCTATATAAATCCAGAAATAGAAACAAGTGTAAATAAGACAATGCTATTCCAGACAGATATATTTTGGAGGAGTTTTACTTCTGGGAATTTAATGAACTTAGAAGATCTATGCATCATTGATTCACTCTTTGGTAGTGGTCCAAATTACATAAGATCTACATTATTAACTTGTGTAGCTGATAAGAGACACTAAATTCCCACATTCATCCCCCTCATTCAAAGAAATCTGGAGGCACAGCAAAAGCAGCGTTTTGAATACTCTGGTGGTCTGCAAGTCAGCAGAAGATTCTCTATAAAACAAGGGAAAATATCAAATCCCTTGGCAGGGAACAGGGGTGTTGCTGCCTGCCAGCACCCACACACAGCACTGGTCCCCAGCTGCTCCTAGTGACCACAGGCAGCAGCCAAACCACCCTCTCCTGCCTCACAGACCAGACACAAGGAAGAGACCTCAGCAGGCCAGACTTCTACACTGCACAAAGATCTCCTTTACACAAGCCATATCTTCATTTCTTCTTTTAACATCATGCTTGTGCTGAAGCTTTCACACTGCCCTGAGGCAAGAGATGCCAGCACTGGATTATCCCTCCTGAGGGAAACTTGCACTCAATGGTCTAAATGGATGAAACCTAAACCCATTTCTCCTATGAACAGTGGGCATGGAGAATGTTTTATTCCTCCCCTCTTTGTTCAGAATAGTTTTAAATCCTAATCCTTCTCTGACATATTTGCAGCTGAGACCTTCTGTTTGACCTCTTTGCAAATTTAATAAGAACAATCTGTCTCATCCTCAAGATCATTAATGAAAAATACTGATTGACAGTAAACCCAAGACAAATCTTTGCAGAACCCTACTTTACAAAGTCTTCTGCTTTGATAATAAACAGCTTTCTACCATGGCTTTCCAACCAGTTCTGCAGCCACCAAATGAAGCTTTTCTTCTAATGAGATTTCTCTACCTTGGCTATGAAAATGTAATTGGAGAAAATCAAAAGCTTTATTAATGTCAAGTTATACGATAGCCAGTGTTTTTCTTTTGACCATAAAACTGATTATACTGTCACAGGAGAAAAAAATCAAAATATTTTGAAAGCCATTTGTTCTAGACAAAGCCCACGGGATGCTGCTGACCTCCTCATTATGTGCTAATGGTTTCATTGTTTGTTCCAGTGTTTTCCTGGCAGATAAAACTGAGCTGCTTGTCTGTACATGGAGCTTCCTTAATTCCATTGGAAAGAGAATTATTTTTTAAAAATCTTTTCCAAGTGATGTCATCTGCTCTTCATAAAGTCTCAAAAACAGTGGTAAACAGCTCCAAGTTTGCTCCAGGCTTTTCTCTGCACACCCTATTGGTGATTTTTCACTGCACCTAGCTGATCTGAGAACAACAATCCACATTCTTTTTCTTACTTTCTTCTGTCTTAGCTGCCTGATGGCAGCTGCACATTTTAGTTGAAGCTGAAGCAATACAACATGAAACACTCTGCTGGGCATTGCCCATCCACATCCTCCCCTCCTCACTGAAGATCAGACCAAGAATTCCCCATCTTCCTCTAGCTTCTAATAGACTTGTGCAGTAGCTTCTTCTCATCCTCCCTTGTTCACTCACAATTTTGTGCCTTGGCCTGTTGGTTCTGTCCTCCCAGGCTCACACACTGGTCTTTTGTATTCCTCCTTAGTCACTTGACCCAGTTTCCATAGTGTGAACTGTTCTGCTTTGCATTTGTGGTGATGGAAGGCATCGTGACTTAGCACTAACAAACAAAGCAGACAAAGCTCAACAGAGAGATCTGGGCCACCCTCACCCCTGTCCAGCACACCCCAGTTCTTTTTGCATACTGATCCAAGAAACTCCTGCCTGCAGAAAAATAAGAGAGTCACTTTGGGATGCAATTAGCAGTTATTTGCACTGATGTCTGTAAGAATTATGACCTGGCTCTTCTAGACACCCAGGGCACAGAGCAAAGAAATTTCTTCCTTAGATGAAGGTATCACATGCAAAACTGCTGGGATGGCAGAGGGGACTGGGAACAGATCTCCAGGCCTTGGGCTAGGAGCAGCAAGAAGCAGAGGACAGGGAGCTAGTTTGGCCTCCTGCACATGACCCATTCCCTCTGATCTGCTGCTGTCTTCAGTAAGATGAGAGAAGCAAGGAGGAACCAGTGAGAGCACACTGACCAGCCCCAGGGACAAAGATCCCACATCAGTGGTCTAACTTGGCAAGATTTGAAAGTGCAAGACAAATGTTAAAGGAAGAAAGGAAAGAACCATCATGAGACATCCAGCAAGTCTTTCCAGGCAGTTTGTCCAGCTGGGGGAGACTGCTTAGGAGATGAAGATGAAGGTAGATGGCACCAGAGAAGTAACACCCTTGAAGAGCAAAGACAACAGCTTTGCCTGCATGGCAGTGCTGGGACAGGGAAGGGGTAGAGGCAGAGGAGAGGTGCTCACTGCAAATTGGTACAAACAAGATTCCCAGAGAAGTGTTTCAACTGGGGAGAGTGGGGCAGGACTGCATCTGCTGAGGCAAGGGCAGGGCAGCAGCAGAGATGAAGTCACATTCCCAAGGTTTGGCATGTCTGGGTTTACCTAGTTTTATGGAGGGGTTTTTCCAGCTGAGAAAAGGATTCATGACATTTTTCCAGGTTTTCTATTAGTCTGGGAGCCCAGTAAGAGAAGTAATTGAGGCGCTGGCTCAAAAGTATCCACAAACCTGTCTGTGCACCAAGAAAACCTTGAGCAAAGCTGCAATAAGCTGGTCAGGCTCCAGGCACACTGTGGTTATGAGTCTTTAATACCTCCCCCTGCACTGTGTGTGCCTGGTAGCACCAGGAGCAGCAGAATGAGCCCTTGGTAAGTTAACAGGCACAGACACCCCACCTGCATAGCTGGAACAGGAGGGTTGAATCACAGAAATGTTGAAGCTACTTTTGAATTTTGCAGACTTTCTGCCTGACATCAGGACCCAGAGGGAAATACGAGTCAAAGACAGCAACATGGAACAGAGCTGAGTGATAATCGTGGTATTGGCAGAAGATCAAGGAGGAATATGGGGGGGAAGATGGTGAAAAGACTGAGGTCTCTCAGCCACATGGAGACTGAGCTGATGGTTGCATCTCCAGAGGACACTGAAGAGACAGGCTGAGGTTTTTATGTGGACAGAAGGAGACAGGACTGCAGTGATCAGGAAGAGACAAGTCATCAACACAAACTCAGGAGCTGGCTATTTCTTTGCAGATGAGCTTGTTCCCAGGGAAGGCCTAAAGAGGAGAACACACAAATCAGTAGTGGGTGCCATCACCACAAAGTCAGAGTAGGAAACACTGTTCTGCTGCCTTGGCCCCAGGCCTTGCCATTGCCAAATAACCCCAAGCCAAGAACAAGAACCCATCATGACCACATTGCTCCAACAACAGTAAGCAAGAAGTCATTGTAGTCTTGGAGCAGACGTGCATATCACAAACCCATTCATTGGAGAACAATTGGGGGGAGATCACACATCAGTCACTGGGCTAGATAAATTAATAACAGAAAATAATACTTTGGGGAAAAATACAGCTGATCACCTTCCTTACTGCTATAGAAACAAAATTTACAATCATTGTTTGGACAGTAACAAAGGGCTTTGCTGATCAACAGGTAGCACAAGAACACCACCAAACTGGGATTGTTCTGGTTCTGGCATTGTTGGTTGCAATTTGAGTCAAGCTTATTGCCTAGCTGGACCTATTCCTCAGGATAAATACAAAGAGAAAAAAGACAAATTCAATTAACTGAATGAACTAATTGCACCAAGGAAGCCACATTGCCTTTGGCAAATGCCAGGAACTCTCCTGGGGCACAGTGGGTGAGAACACACACCTCTGTTCATCACCTGTCTGCACCAGGGTGGAACAAATCCCACATGACCCCCATGAACAAAGCCCAGCAGCTGCCACATTGCACCAACGAATTTGGCAAATTCCTTTGGCAAATGCCAGGAACTCTCCTGGGGCACAGTGGGTGAGAACACACACCTCTGTTCATCACCTGTCTGCACCAGGGTGGAACAAATCCCACATGACCCCCATGAACAAAGCCCAGCAGCTGCCACAAATAAAGATTTTAAGGACCCAGACAAACTGGAAGTGGCTCAGCTGCTGCTGGACCCAGCCTGTGTATTGGGAGTTGAGGAGATCTCTTTATTCATGGCCATTTCCATGTACCCTTTGGCTTGTGGCATGTCTGGATAGCAAACAACAGTGGGAATTTCTGACCAAATTAGCCTCTCTCAATCCAGTATTAACTCTTACTGAATCACTTTGAGGTAAACTCTGATTTCAGAGGACTCCAGATTAAGCCCCAGTAGATTTTTTATTTTTAGATGGAAGGGCTCTAAAATTAAAAATAAAAAACCACACAACCTGACATGTGATTCCTGGATCTTTTTGTATTTTACATGATATCTTTTTGCAATTGGAATAACCCAGATGTTTTTGCTCAAAAAGGAAGAAGGATCCCTGTGGCAAATATTTGTTCATTCATTCACATTCTTTCAGTTTCTTTGTAGAATACCAAATCTTCTGAGAACTGCCCACATTTTTCATGGCACTGATCAAAGGTATCATTATTAATGAAGAATATAATTTGACAGAACACATTCAGAAAAAAACATGAAAACATTTTTTCCCCCTAACAAGACTCTCAGAGATCAGGAGTTCAGCATCAAAAAAATGCCCCAGACATCCCTCCTGTGTGCAAAACATCAGAACTGGAGGGGAAAGGCCCCAAAAGGGCTGTGGGGCAGAGACCCCAGCCTGCTCTGCAGTGTCCTCTTGGCCAGAGGAACCACATACCCTGTGATACAGAACAAAGGTGTAAAGACATGGTAACAGGTAAAGAAATGACCCTGAGATACCCTAGAGCAAGCAAACCAAAGTCACCACATAGAACATCACATTCAAAGGACTCAGATGCTGACAGCTTGCTGTGACATCCCTCACTGCTACCAGAATGAAACCACCAACCTTAAGAGCCATGGGGGCAAGGCAAGGATGAACATAAACCCCCTAAAAAGAGCACACAAATATCTTAACTGCCTTTTTTCTGCAACAATCTCTCTGGTCTAAGACTGATTAAACAACTAAGGCACTGTATAACATGCATTCTTGGCCTCATGGACACAGGGTGTGCTTCCTCTTTGCCCATGCAGATTTTGAGTGTACCATTGGCAGCATCAATTTCTGGGTGTAAAAGGGGCTCAGCACAAGCTGTCATTTCTGTATTGTTTAATGGCATTTGGTGACTCTTTTCCCTCTGACTGGGTTCCCCTGCAGAGGGGACACTCCCCCAGCTGCAGACAATGTTGCTCACTTGCCATCTGTCCTCCCTGTAGGGAGCTTTGCAAAGATGCTGTGAGAAATCCTCAGACCCTCTGCTGAAGCCACGAATGCATCTTGTTACACCCAGTGCCATAAAGCCCCGTGGCCATGGCTCAGTGGCAGCATCCCCTTATCCCACAGCACCACCTCGTGGGGTTCTGCAGTCTGAAAAAAAACCCACCAAAATTCATTAAATCCACTGCCAGGAGTCCTGTTGCTCTTCCCACAGATTCAGACCCCTGCAAGAAGCTGCCACAGCACAGCAGGCCCAGCGCTGCAGCCTTGCAAGGCTTGTCCTGCCTCCTGAGGGCAACTAAACCAGCAAGGAGCAACAGAGACCACCCCAGCATGGCACAGCCTCACCACACGTCTGTTTTCCCAGGAGGAAGCAAAGTATCCAGAGCAGTGTTGGAAAAGCTGCATCCTTTAGCACACTGGGAAGGGCCAAGGCTCAGAGAAGTGCAGAAGCTGCTTAGCCCACATCTAAAGTGCCTTGTTGCAATTCTCTCCTTCATGCAAGGCCTTCAGGTGCTGCCTGCTCAGCCCCTGTGGCAGGATGAGACCATGCAAGCCCCCATTTCATGTGGTCACTGTCCAACAGCTGGCAAAGCCTCCAGCTCCTCAGCTCCAAGCACCTTCCTCACTCTCCAACCAAATACCCCTGAAAAGTCTTCCCAGACAAGGGTATGAAGAGATTTCATAAAAACCTCTTTCAACAGTCCAGGACATCTTCAAGTGGACCCAAAAGAAGACATTTCAAGGATATATAAGAGAAGTCTAGATCGGAGAATGTTTTTATCACCTCAAAAAATTGTTTATACTTGAGGTTACATTGTTTGGAGATGACTGAAGTGGAGCAGGTATTGCCTGAGTGATTTCCCCCATGTTTATGAGTTTTTCCACAACAGGATGGGTGTATGTCAGGGAAGAGGGGAACTGGACTCGGTGGCTGCAGGAAAGGCTCCTACCCAAAGGTTGTGCTGGGCCTGTCCTTCCACCCAAGGTTTCCTGGAGAGCATGTTAGAACTTAGAATTACTACACCTCAGAGAAACAATCAAAAAAAAGGGTTAATTTATTTTTTTAAATCACATTTGACTCATTTTCTGCCTGGGTTTGTAGAGAAATCAGAAGTTATGCTGTCTGAGAAGCCTGCCTGCAGATGATTTGCTGGGATACAGGGAAAACCAGAGGAAACAGTGCTCCCAAGCTTGGGTGCTGCAGGCCACCAGCGTGTCCCACCATGAGGCATGGAAACCCTCACTGCTTTCCACCTTCCAAAAAAGGATCACCTGAGGCCATTTCAATGGCACTGCTTTTCCTAAGGGACATCCAAACCCACTCTCCTCCCCACAGAAACATCTGCTGCCTTTTTAATGAAAACATCACCCTCCTTAGCCAGTACTGCAGAGAGAAAACTGTAGGAGTAGCAAACAGCTGCTATCTGCTACAAACATTTGACATAAAGCACATCAAATTAGCTCTACAATCAAATTAGCTAATGTCTCCTACCTACCCAACTCAGCAGCACATCGCCCTCGGCCACACACTGGGAACTGTTTGGGAAGCAACAGTCTGCACACGAAGGCAGGAGACCCAGATGTTCAGCTGCAGCTCCCACACGAGTACCCAAAACCAGAATTCAGCCTCTGGCTTGCAGCTGGAGGAGCTCAACACTTCCAGTTCCTTTACATACTAGCCTCAAAGGGTTATTAACATGCTCAGTTTACAGCAGCACGTTGGAGATGTGGTGTCAGGCATCCATTAAGCTTTTTGGGTGTCCTGCTGAGCCAACATCCAGGCTGGTTTATTGTTCCAGACAGAGCAAGCAAGATCTTGGTGCTTGTGGAAAGCACAGTGCATGTCCCACAGCCAGTGTCAGACAGAGCAGGCACCTCTGTCTGCCCATTTAGACCTCTCTGAAGAGGGAGTCATCAGACAAGGGAGCTTGTGGCAGTTTATTTCCACCTTTACCTTCTTCACTACATGCTCTTTGTACTGCAGCCACCCACAACCACTGCAAGCCCAGCAGGGCAGAAGCCAATGTCCACCCTGCTGCTCTGTCCATACCCTGAAAGAAAGTTCTGCTTGATGTCTGGGAGCCTGTTTTGCACAGATTTTATTCTCAGCCATGTCCATTTTGTGCTCTCTCCCACCCAGAAAAGACTGATCTGCCTTTAAAGGGAGTCACCTGCACACTTAAACCTCCAAAGCATCACCAGAGTCCACTCTTATGGAGATTTTCCAACATTTATCAATCCTACTAATCAGCCCATCAGCTCCTCAGTGCTTCCACACCTCAAACTCAGTATAATCAAGCCTGTCTCTTGCTTTGTATATTGAGAAAAGTGACTAAAAGGCAAAGACAGGAAGGAATTGGCATCCAAACATTTGGGAATTCAAGCCCAACATGGAAAAGCTTCAACCCTACTTCAAAGTCTGTTGTGACTGACTGGGAGACTAACTTTTCTATCTAGACTGTAAGACCTGCTTGGAGTTTTATGGCAAAGACAAGATGAGAGATCAGACCCCTTATTTCAGAAGCACAAGCTCTTCACAATTAAACTGAAATAGGTTTCCCATTAATAAGCAGTAATTAGGGCTGCTTCTCAGAGCCAAGCAACTCCAATTCTATCCAAAGGTGGAAGCTGTGCTCTTGTGCACTGGCCAACTCATTAAAGGGGCTTTCTTTGCCATTTTCAGTGCAAGCAGCACTGAAGGCACCTTACCTCATACCCCCTCTCTGTCACCACCATCACCACAATGTTTCCCACACTGCACAAAGGGTGTCAGGTGGACAGGAGAGAATAACACAGCTGAGAGGCAGCCCAGGGTTCAGGCTATGTTAACTGGGAACCTCCCTCTTATGCCTTTACCTCTTATTCAATATAATTCTTTTTCACAGCATCCTCTGATAAGTTGGTTTGATTTTACTGGTACTCTGGAGGTTTTGCAATACCTAAACCTTAAAAATAGCCAAACAAATCCCATTTTATTTAAGCTTTCAAGACAAGTGATGCCTGCATAAGTTCTGTTTCTGAAGAGGCACTCCTTTAAAACACATCCTGACTTCCCCATTCAATACTGAACTCACACAAAGCTGCTGAGTTTGGGAGGCAGAAGCTGAGATCATTGGCCAAGAGGTGCAGGGACAACAACTTTTCAAGCACTGCAGCACCCACCTACTGCAGAAAAGAGGCACAGCTCACACTACTAAAGATGGAGCTTTCCTCATACTCAGAACAGAAGCACTTCTGGACACTGAGGCTGTTCAGAACTGGAATTCAGGGGGGATTTTGTAAGCAGGCCATTCTCTTTTGGCTGAACTAAAACCCCCTGAACTTTGAGGGCTTGGTCTCTGCACTGGCTCTCCTCTGGATTTTGCAGCCTGAGCTCCACTCTGCTAATTAGAAGTAGTCTTCAAACAGCACATGAAACAGATTTGGAAGATGAGGAGGAAGCAGTAAGTCTGGGGCATAGTGGATGGAGCAGTCAAAGGCTCACTCACTTGATCAAAGAAACTTTCTTACCACCTTTAAAATCTGAAACTCCTTTAAAGCTGTTGACCTGCTTTTCACTCTTTTTCACACTGCTTTTCACATAGAGCCACTCTTCTTTTTCTCAGGTGTGCACCCCCCTCTTCTCTTCTCCCCTGCAGGAACCCGTTGCCCCAGTCTCCATTCCCAGCCCTTTTCCCTTCCCACAAGAGAACAGGGAAGTTTCCTCATGGAGCCTGAGCAGCAACAGCTGCCTGAGCAAACAGTTTCAGACAGGAAGGTGTGAGCAGCCAGGCAACGTTAGCACAGCAGGCCCTAGGCACCAAAAAACATGCAGAACCACTTGCTGCTTCTTCTAAACCCATAGAATTTATAGCCAGATATCCCCTAGAGGAAGGTCGTGCTGAGCAAGATTTACTGGCCACCTAAGCCAACACTAAGCCAACACAACCAGAGCTGGGGTCCAAGGTCATTCATCACAGCTCTGGAGTCCTCAGGAGAGACAAAAACCTGTTGGAGCAGATCCAGAGGATGCCACAAAAACCACCTGAGGACTAGAACCCCTCCCTCTGCTGTGAGGCCAGGCTGAGGGAGCTGGGGTTCTTCAGTTTGGAGAAGAGAAGCCTCCAGGGAGACCTTATTGAGGCCTTTTAGTACTTCAAGGGGGCCCAGAAGAAAGGTGGGGACAGACTTTTC
>NW_008609014.1:14904-21669 GCF_000691845.1 Merops nubicus
ACAACAGGATGAGGAGTGATGATTTTAAACTACAATAGGGGAGATTCAGATGAGATAGAGGGAAGAAGTTTTTTTACACTGACAATGGTGAGACACTAGAAGAGGTTGCCCAGAGAGGTGGCCAATACCCCATGCCTGGAACCATTCAAGGTTAGGTTGGATGGTACTCTGAGTAACATGCTGTAGTTGAAGACATCCCTGCTCTCTACAAGGGGGTTGGACTGGCTAACCTTCAAATGTCCCTTCCAACACAACTACTCTACAATCCTATGTGCTAGAGCCACAGGGTACAGACTCCAGAGTGTTATAGGAGAGGAGAGCAACAGCAGAACAACCCCTGAAAGTTTCCCTTCAAGGGCTATACCTCACTCCTTGCTGTACACCCCTTTTCTAGAGTTTTCCTCCCCTGGCAGAAATAACCCAGGCATGTACCTCCTCAGGGCCACCAGCCACACACACTATCTCTGTACACAGAGGTGGCTACTCAAAACCCACCCACCAGATAACAGAGCTATTGCAACACATGCCACACTCACTGTCTTCCAGGAGGGCAGCAGAAGGAGATCAAGACTGCAGCAAAAATTCCCATCATCATCTTCAAGAAGCTGTGAGAAAGAGACTGGCACTATGGAGAGGAGCTGAAAGAGATCTGGGCTGGAGCTCAAATGGAGCTCCAGGACCACAGGTGGAAGGTGTGAGTGAGGTCCCAGGTGAGGCTCCTCAAAGGTTCAGGCTTGTTGAGGGCTCTCAAGGCACCCTGGGAGTAGCTGGTTAAGTAGAGATGTTACTGCTCCACATGCTGAGCTCCCTCCTGCTCAGCTGAGAGAAATCATTGACTGAGGTAAATTGAGAGAGAAAAAAGAAAAGGTTACAGGTGGGTGAGTTTTCTCTTTTGTGTTCATTTGCTGTCTTTATCCTGATGTTAGAGGTTGGCCTGATATTGCTTATTTTTAAAGCTATGAAATGTACTTTCAGCCTTCCTTAGGAGGGCTTCTTCAGGAAAACTAATTGATGGTTTCTGTAGCTCTTTTCCTTCTCACTGTTTAAGGTCTTCCCTTGATTTCTGGTTATTAAGCCTTCTATAAAGGTGAGTGTAAATATAGCTGGGCTTGTACTGGGGTTGAGCTTCAAGCTCTGGACACTGCTGCAGCTTCAGGCTTTGCTGGCTTTTCTTTTTTTCTTTTCTACTAGATGCAATTTTTTTTTCCTAAGCTACATATATGTATTGACACCTTCTTAAGAGCTAATTTGTGGTCAGCACCTCAATATATCTATTCAGTCCTGAAAACTTTCCTACAGCAGGAGGTTATAGTTCTCAGTGGCCAAGTTAAGAGAAGAGAATAACTTGTTTAGGGTTTTCCTTGTGTATCTTGAGCCTTTGGCTGAGCCATGGAGTCTCAGTCCTTTCCCCCAGCTTGGACCCATGGCTGAACACCCTCAGTTGTCCTGGGTGGTGTAGGGGAGGTGGACCAGTGCCCACCCCTGTGCTCTCAGCTCAGCCTTTGGCCTTCCCTGACTGGATTTTACACTCACAACGTTGCTGAAATTTTCTGCTGGATATCCAGAGGGGGGGGAAAAATAAACTAGCATCTTTTAACTCCCAGCCTGGTCTTTGCAGCGTCACAGTTGCCCTACCATGTTGCTGTCAGCGAGGTGGGAGCAAAAGGAAGATTTTTCTCTTGCTAACACGTTGCTGGCAGTGCCCCAGCTGGGCTGCCAGAGCTGTGGGCAGTGCTCTAGTAGCCCTGGGGCCTCTGTTCCTAGGGGAGAGGCACAAAAGCACCAATGGCATCAGGCACAGGGATGCAAGCTACAAATACAGCACCTGGAGGAAGACTGAAGCAAGATTGTGTCACAGTTATGTGTGAATCTGGACATAAAAACGTTTATCTGTCTAATGCTGTGTAGTTCCCCTGTCTGTGCAGAGCTACAGGAGAGCAGGGCAGGGACTGCTCACAAGGGTTTGGAGTGACAGGATGAAGGGTGATGGCTTTAAGCTGGAAAAGGGCAGATTTAGGTTAGATGTTAGGAAAAAGTTCTTTAATATGAGGGTGACAGACCACTGGAATAGGTTGCCCAGAGAGGTGTTGGAGGCCCCATCCCTGGGGACATTCAAGATCAGGCTGGATGAAGCTCTGAGCAGCTTGATTTAGTGGAGGTCCCTGCTGATGGCAGGGGGGTTGGACTAGAGGCTCTTTGGAGCTCCCTTCCAACCCAAACCCTTCCACGATGCTCTGGTTTCAGTGGTTGCAGTAAGCTGTCTCTGAGGAGCTCCTTCCCTGGCAACTGCGCTGCTGGCCGTGGTCGCCAGGTGGCAATGCAGCCACACAGCGCTGGCCACCGGCAGCACCCGCCCCGCTGGGGGTTCGCCGGGGAGCTCTGCAGGGCTTGAGGACCCTGCTTCGCTCCGGGCTTTCAGGGTGCGGGGCCAGCACTAGGCTCCTGGGTGGGAGGATCCACCTGGCCCCGTGGGGATGTCCTTGCCCCTGTCTCAAAGCAAGCAGCTCCTGGGAAGTTGAGTCGGGGGAGCAGGCACCCTCGGGAGATGTCCTCAGCATCTTGGAGGGTCTCCTTGATGCTCTAAATCCCTGTGACCCTTCCTGGACCAAGGTGCTCACCTCCAGCCTGGGAGAGGCAGGAGCTGGGCTCCGGGGTCAGAGTGCAGGGGCCCTTCCCCTGGTGCCCACAAGGGAAACACAGGTGAGAGGTGCTGGATTGCTGGAGCTGTTTTCTCCCCATTTGTTGCTCCTCAGGATCTGCAGTGTCCCCAGAGCTGGGACAGCCAGGCTGGGAAGCTCAGGAGCCCTGCTGCAGAGCTGATTGCTCAGCGTGTGGGAGAGGAAAGCTGTGCCAAGGGGGAGCAGCCTGGAGCTGAGCCCAGTGGCTGGGCACCCCAAGGACAGGAGCCACCCCAAAAAGCAAGTCCCAGGAGCACCATGCAGCAGCAAAACATCCCAGAGCCCCACCAGACCATGATTTAAGGGGAGAGCAGACTGGGGGGTTCTGCAGAGCTCTGGGACCTGCCCTGGGGGCAGGGTGAGGAGCCACAGGCATCCCCAGTGACAACAGGAGAGCATGAGCTGCAAAGGCCACTATGCTGGAGGGTGGGAGTGGCTCAGGGAGGGGCTGTGAGGCTCCTGGCCAGGTTCAGTGGGTGCTGCAGCAGCCCTGGCACTGGCTGGTGGGGGAGTGGGAGCAGCCCTGGGCCAGGGAAGGGGAATCCAGAGTAGATCTTGTGGTTTATTCAGCCTTCAACTTTTTTCAGTGCCTTACTACAGGTTGCTGAGGTGCTTGTCATGTGCTGTGGAAACTGGGTGTTGTTCTGATCCCAAGGTGCCTTCAGCATCTGGGAGGACCACTCTGACACCTTAAATACCTGTGACCATTCCTGGACCCAGGGCCACCATCTCCAAACCCCAGTAGCCATTGCAGTGGGCAGCACCATTGTGCTGTGTGGGCACTGATGTCTGCTTACAGGTTGCTGATGATGCCAGAGATGTTTGGATGCTTGGCTCTTCCTCACTCTTCCTCCTCCCTCTTGGGGGATCCAAGCTGTCGCTGTGGGTAGCCAGTGCTTCCCACTCTGCTGGTGCTGGAGGGAGAGAGCCAGGGTTTGGGATGCAGCTGGGGGCTCTGCAGAGGCTTGGAAGAGGTGGAAGTGCCTGGAGCCTCTGGAGCTGCTCTCTGGACCCAGCACCAGAGTCCTCACCTGATGTGGGACAGCAGGACCCCAGCCTGGGATGTCTCCAGGGGATGTCTTCCCCCTGTCTCCTACCTGGCCAGAGGTTTTTTGCTGGCATCTCTCAGGCAGCAGCAAATTTGGGAGAAATTGGTGATATTTCTGCTGGGAAAGGTGGAAAACCAAGGCAGCCCCGTTGCTATGGTTGCCACAGACTGTCCTTGATGCAAGATGTCAAGCAGCTCTGCAAGCAGATGTGCCACAGCTGGAAAGCAAAGCGATTCCCCCAGCTGTGAGCACAGCAGGAGAGGCCACACGCTGTCCCCTCTGCTGCCATCCCCTTCCTGGGATGCTGGCTGTGCCCTTGGCTGTGTCCCCCCACCCTTGTCCCCATCCAGGACCCTCCCTGGCAGGAAAACCCTTGTCACTGGAAGCAGGGCTGGGGGGGAGGATGGTGCTTACACAAAGTGATGCATGTAGGTGTTTAAAAAGAACACAACCAGAATATTTGTCATTCAAATAGTGTCTACCTAGAAATGCTGTGAAGTGCTTAATCCCAGATTCAAGTGGTGTTTCAACGAGGGGGATGCTGAGTATTGGTGAAGCTGTAGCAACCATTTCTAAATTTTCTCTATAAGAAATCAGATCACTGATTTATGGGTTTTTCTTGCTTTTTGGTCAATATGGTTCAGGCCACCGTGGTCACCACCATGGAGGCTGAGGGCTCAGGCTCTGCCTCCTGCCACTCTCCAGAGCTCACTGCTCTTTGCTTTGTAGCTCTTTGCAAAAAGGTTTTTAGCATCTTAACCCAAAATGCACCTGACAGCCTCACCAGAGGTCTGGAGCAAAGCCAGCACTGCCCCTGAGAGCTGGAGGAGAAGCAGCAGACTGTGCAGAGCCCAGGGCCTGAGCTGGAAGGTGTCAGGGTGTGAAGACCTGCTGCTGCTCCCCAGGGCTCACCTGGGCTCTGTCCTCTGCACTCAGGACAAATATTGAGATACATGTCCCCTGAGCCCCCGGGGTGCTGTGGGACTGACTCCAGTGCAGCCCCTGGGAGGTGGTTGCTCAGGAGGTGTCACTGGGGATCTGCAGGGTTGGAGCCCCTGTGCCAGCAGCCAGCACCCACCAGGGACCCTGCGTGGCACAGTGGGGCGATGTCTCCTCTGGCCACCTCACCTGTGTCCCATCTCCCAGACCCTGGTGGCCCCTGGGAGGGCCAGGGGACTCCTGCCTTGCCCGAGCCCCACCTCCAGCAGCAGATGCTGGTGAGCAGACCTTTCTCTCTGCTCAGGGAAGCACCGAATCCTGGCTCTGACTGGCTGCGGTCCAGACCTCCCGAGGGCCCAGGGGGCTGGTTAAGCTCATTGCTTTTCTTTCAGAGGCTTCAGAAAGCTGCCTGCCCGCATTTAATTCAAATTTATTGAATAATTCTCCCGGGAGCAGCTCGTTCAAGACCAGCCACTACAGCAGACCATCCATGAGATCAGTTGGCACGGCCTAGGCCGTGGAGGGCTCCGTGTCCTCTGGTGCATCTCTGTGGCCATGCCAAGGGGATGGGGAGCACAGGACCAGGCACCCAGCCCAGGGGCAGTGCTGGCTCAGCTCTGAACCTGGCTGCCCACGTTGTCTCCAGCCCCAGGGGACATTCTGAGGTCTGTTAATACTGCTCCAACCCCAAACTTGTTTCCCCCAGGCAGTGGTCCCAAAACAGGGCTGGTTCAGCCCTCACCTGCCTCCAAGGTGTGTTGCCAGCTCGTTGTGCTGTGAAGGTGGTGACTTGCAACGTGCCTGTCACGGGGCACATGGTCTCCATGGGATGCACACCCAACTGTGATGAGATTCATGTCCATCATCGGGTGCAACAACCCGAGGCCACCTGGACAGGCGTGGGGACAAGCCAGAGCCAGGCTGGGCATGCAGGGACATGTCCCCAGATGCAGGGGGTGGGTGATGAGACCAACCAGATCCCAGGAGATGGTCCATCCTGGAGAAGGATGTTCTGCAGGAAAGCCATTGTAATCTGTGCTCAGCCCTGAGCAGATCTGGGCATACATCATGGGTCCCATCCTTATGGCATCCTGAGGGCTGTCCCCAAGGGCGAGGCTCACTCCCCTGCTGCTGTGTGGCTCCATGAGGGCAGCCCACGGCATGCTTAGTGTTACCCAATTAACTACTGCTCGGAGGAAGAACTAATGATCTTCATTAACGAGGGTAGAACTTGTTGGTCAGAGCTTGACGTCCTGCACAGGGGCATGTGCAGTCATGCAGCAGGACTGAATCAGAGCTCTGCTAAGGGCGCTGCGGGGCTGGGGGGAGCAGCCTGCCCGTTAGCTCTGGGCATGTGTCACTCTGCAGCACGGACAGAAGGAGCCCTGTGCCAGCCTCAGTGTGTCCCACCTGTCCTGTCCTGGGGCAGCCCAACCCACTTTCCTGCCAGGTGTGGGATCAGGCAACATGCCAGAGCCTGAAACACCACATCTGAGGCTGTGATTCAGCCTAGAAGGGGCAGGAGCGCCCGGGGACCTTCCCCCGGTGCAGTGGCTGTACTGCAGCATGGGGCAGGGGACTGAGCCCCCCCACACCTTCCCGGGGTCCCTTATTCCAGCCACATCCCCCTTGTCAAGGTCTTCAGCTGTTGACTGGCTGGAGCTGCCACCAAAGGATTTGCAGAGTGACGGGAGGGGCTCAACAAGTCGTGGCTGGAGGCACCCACCCGATTCATGGTGCTTGCTCAGGCCACAGCAGCTCGGAGCTATTCCTGCAATAAAAGCCTGGGTTTGTTGTACCATCCTCATCTTCCTTTGCCGGATGCGTGGCTGATTTAGAGCAGAGCAGGGCTGGAATCCCACCCCACGTCCCAGAGGGTGCTTGGGGAGGCTCCAGGGGGAGGTCAGGGGGCTGCGTGTCGAGCAGGATAAACCCCAACGTGTGTTTATCTCAGGCAGAAGCCAGCCGAGATGGGCAGGGGGCTGTGTCCATCCACCTTTGGTTTTGCCCCTGGAGAAAATAAGCTCTTGCCTTGGGGTGGTGGTGCGGGGGGGGCTGTGCTGGCGGCAGAGCAGAATTTCCTGCTGGGAGGCTGCAGC
>NW_008609015.1:0-8942 GCF_000691845.1 Merops nubicus
TGCCCATGTCTTTGAATGTGATATTGGAAGCAATGGTCCCAAATAATGTACAAAGAAAACTTACTGTTCTTTAGGAATGAAACAATAACCCAAGTAACTCTGCACTAACAAAAGGGGAAATAAATCTGTCTTGGTCTCCTCCCTGGCCATAACTACTCCTTTAGCTGGTGTTCTGCCCTTACAGCTTTCTGCTAGGGCCTTTCCTTACCACCCAGTCTCCAGGTGAGCAAAGAAGGCACAACAAGTTAACAGAGTAAGACAGGGCAAGGAACAAAATGCCTCACTGCCTTCGTTACTGAAAGTGCTAAAGCTCTTTGGAGCCTTTTTGCTTGCCCAGAAAACTAAAGCATGGCTAAATAGCCCATTGCACACTGGGCTCTCAGTCCATCACAGCAAGCTTTGATGCTAGGCTGGAAATAATTCCACACCGTGCTCTATGATAGTGTGAATAATGCTAGACAAGTAATAATCTGTGACAGATGAAAGCAGGAAGACTGATGCTGCTGTCTTGACTATAGCTTCTTCTGTTAATAATGCTGGTGTGGCTGCATGACAGGGAAGGTGGAGGCAGGAACCCCAGCAAAATTTCAAAGAATGTAGGACCTCTGCTTGGAGCAAGATGTTTTTTTTCTTCTGTACACTCAAAAACACGAGGTAAGATCTTCCAAAGGTAGAGAAAAAGAGTCATCATTGGAATGAAGAAACAGCTATCCATGATAATTTAGCATATTTTTATAAATGTCCACCAAAACCAGTATTTTTGTTTGTTTCACTGCAGGAAGAGCTTTTACAGCATACATTTACTTTGCTTTGCAAACTTAAATAGCCAAAAACTTCCTCAAAACCCAAATCTTTAATAGCATCTGAAGCTCCTCAAGCAAGATGGGCAATTCTATTGCTCACTTCTATTCATGAAATGTTGCAGTTGTGAAACAGGATTTCTTCTAAAACAAGAGCTAATAGCAAAAGGTTCTACATGCAAAGACAAAAACAAGTAAGAATCAGGAAATGAGTCATGCTTTAGTACTATCAAGCCTCCAGCATCCAACCACCTGAAAGCAGAGCAGCTGTGTTCTTAGGAGCCCACTGAGTGATTATAGTTATTAGTAAGTACAATGTATGTTTGTTAACTTTATTGTGACTGACTGCAAAAAGCTAAGCATTTCAGAGGCACTTTAGAAATAGTTATTACACTTAATTAGCAGTTTCCTGACTTCTTCGGTGCTGCCCTTTAAACACTTCTTATATTTGCATTAAATAATCACTTCATCCATTACAGGTGGCAGCCAACGGCGGGGAGAAGAGCAACCCGTGTTTACCACTTGATGAAAATACAGTGTGGCAGTGAGGACAAGGAAGGGAGTCTAAAGAATCTAATCCTATCCAGAATTACCAAAAGTACCATTGCACATTCAGTGACGAGAAACAGACTCAGTTCTCTCCTTATGCACTATCCCAAGCTGCTATCTCAGCAACATTAGCAGCGTGCTGAGCACAGGCAAGCTATCAGTGCTGCATGTTGTTTCACCAAAACAGCTGTCATGAAAACAGCACTCTGAATTTTCCTTAGAAGTTGATATAGGTACAAATGACACAACAAAATCAGTAAGGAGTATCTTATGAAAGATATACCCAACTTGCAAACTAATACTAATTGGAATATCTCTTGGTATATGCCCAGTTGCATATCCATAGTTGCACTATGGCATTTAATTGCCCACTTGACTGTGGCAGGGAGGGGAAGCACACCACTATTTCTCAGTGCTCTGTATCATCATGATTAGTATTAGTCAAGACAAGTAAAAGAAATGAGAGAAAAAACAAGGCAACCCACCTCTGGACAATGAGTCTTCCGAGCCACTGGTTTACCTTCATTTGATATTTCAGTCAAGTGGTTCTTTAAGAATTGTTCCAACTTTTCAGTTACTTGTTCACATTCTTCTGTTTCCTTTACAGCTTCCTGTGAAATAGTAATCCTCATAAATAATTTTGAATTCAGTAGCACAAACAAACTAGTCAGTAATGCAACAAACTTGGAGAGAAGTGTACTGAAGCCTCCTTTGCATTCGTAGTTACATGTAAAAGAAACTGTGTTTGTTCTGCTAAATTTGCACAACCCTATCCTCACTAAGTTTATTATTCACTTGCTGAACAAACAAACTGCTCTATCCATAAATTGAAGTATGGTGGGGCATTCTGCTGAGGAGCACATCTTTGCTTACTCCAGAGTAGAGCTATGAATTTGGCAATAAAATGCAAATGGAGCATATTTATCACATTCACTACAATTTAGAACAGGTTGGGGGAAAAAAAAAAAGAAAAAAAGAACTGACAGTGTTTCATATCAAGTTAGAAAACCTACCTGGATTTTATCGGTGCTGAGGTCTGTGCTGCCAGCTAGTTCTGCACTCACCCCAAATGGACAGTGCTGTACACAGGCAGACACTGCAGCTCAGAGGATAAGCCAACCACAGTATCTGGCAATTTGAGTATTTCCTATAAAAATGGGATTTCCACTTTGTGTGAGCTTCCACTTCTCACACGGCTTATGGGAAAACATATTCTACGTTATTAACAGCCAAATTCACTTTTACTTATTTGACAGTGACACCAAAATCTCATCAGCTCCCATGGTTTGCTGTTCATGCAGAACCCCCCCGTTATTTTGTTGGTTTTGTCCACCCACAGCCTGCCACAAAGTCTCTGGGAATTAGGAAATTTTTACATGTACCAATCAGAATACTCTGTGAAAACATCTGATTTGCAGAACATTAGGTGGCTCTGTGTTTTCCAACCCATGGGCTGAGAACCAAAGAATATCTAAGGACTATTCCTGAGGTGTGTGCAAAAGGTAACAGAAAATGCAGCCTATTATCAACAGGCTTGAATTTACTCTGCTGACAGCAGCACTTGAACAGCCTGACAGGTCAACAGATCTCCCTGCAAAGCGTGCACAGACTCTGCCCTTCAGAGCAAAGAGTCTCTCCTGCTATGAACAGTAACAGTGCCATTTCTTCAGTCACTTCTTCACACTAGCACTCCTCCCCAATAAAACACAAATTAATACGTCTCTAAGAGATAATTTTTTAAAGGTATTTAGTTGTGGCCTGTAATCTTAATGTCATAGTTGAAGAATCAGAGGAGGAAAAAAGCATAGGTCTTCTACTGAGTTTTACTAAGTAACTAAATCCTTCTAAAAGAGAGGTTTTCTTACCCTTACCTTCCACATGAATAGGACTAGTTGTTGTGGTGAGCAGAGCCCGCCCTAGGCAGGGATCGGCGTGCGGAAGATCTGGCGATGTAACGGAAAGCTCAGACTGCCCACGAGGGGCCTTGTGGGCGTGGCTTGTCATATATAAGCAATTGCAGCGACGCAATAAGGACCATTTGCAGCATCCTTCACATTGAAGCCAGTGTCTGTGATGGTACCCAACGGCAGAGGTTGGGTGGCAGAGATCCCGGGGATCGGGTGTCGGTAACGACATTTAGTAGTAGGTAAGATACTACCTCAGATTTCCTTGAGTGAGAGTAGGAATATTTTGTATAATGACTCCTATGTCTTCTGTCACAGGTTAATATGTGAATATAGCCACTTGCCTGAAGATAACTTATCTTATCCCTGTTTTTCTGCTTTGCTGTAAAAGGTTTGGAAAACCAAATTAGCAAAGATACTGTGTCGTTCTTCTAGGTGCTGCTATCATCCTGCCGAGAAACAGAGAGGTCACATAGGAATTTTCATACCTCTGTTGATATGGGAATATGCATAACCTAACTCCACATGGCCTCCAGTGTATCTACCCTGGGCAATGGAGCATGACCTAGATATCCCTGAGTTAAAGCCTTCCTTCTTGAGCTGGTGCAACCACATCGCTCAGCAAAGTGCTGCAGAGAGACTAATTCAGGTTTGGAGTCAGCATAGTTGTTTCATAGCCCTTATTGTCCATGAGTTAATGCTCACTGATGCTGCCAGCACTGCCTTCTCCTACAGCTGTGTGTCACACCAATGCTGTTCTATCACTTCTGTTTCCAAACCTGGTCTGGTCAACAGAATCTCCAAGCCTGCTGTCACATGTTCATTTATGCAGACACATCCTTGCATGGGACCTTCTGAGGGCAGGAGTTGTCCTGCCTCAGAACAATGAATTAACTAAGCAACAGCAGTATAAGACTGTCACTTTCCTGGCTCACTGATTTGGGAAGATCCGTCTTTAGTGAAAGACTTTCTGCTATTAATCGTAAGCAATTTTTATCTAATAGCTGTCAACAGAGAATTTCCATGTTCAAGATAAGTTTATGGACTTGAACAGTGCAGTTGTGCAGACCTGGGTCATAAGACATTTGGGCCTTCATTTCTTCTACAACATGCAAAACCACATAGTGTCAGTTGTGATTGAATCCAAAAACTGAAATGAATTTCTGGATTATCTTGATTTAGTATCAAAGTATACAGGAAAAAAAAAGCAGAAACCAAAAAATCCCCAAACCATTACACAGGAGACAAAGTAGGTGTACTGTATGCCTGTAAAACCAATATTGTTTACTGATCTAAATGATTATAAAATAAAGGTGGCTTAGGTAACAAGAAAAAAAAAAGCCACCAAGAATTACCTCTAGCAGGTCATTTTGTTTCTTAGTAATCTCCTCTAATTTCTTCAATTCTCTCAAGAGTTGTCTTGCCCTTTGGAAGACTGAGAAAGGTTGCATTTTCACCCCAGGGAGCTGAAGTGCTTCTTCATAGGACTGTAGATGAACAATGGTCTTCTGCATGGGACCAACATGGCCAAGTAAAACCTATGAGGATACAGGATAAATGACAGATGTGATACTGAGCTGAAATCAACACTGAAAATTTATACTACTGTCATGATGAGCAGAAGTTCTCTTTAGAATCATTTAGGTTGGAAGGGACCTCAAAGATCATCAAGTCCAACCATTGAGCTATTAGGGCTCTAAAGTCCTTTGCTAAAACAGATCAGAATCTGTCAGGGTTGGAAGGGACCACAAGGATCACGCAGTTCCAACCCCTCTGCCATGAGCAGGGACACCTCCCACTAGATGAGGCTGCCCAGACTTTGGTGAGTCTCCCATCTAAGAAGGAAGAATATTTTAATGTTGGAACAAATAAGTGAAGATCCGTGGTGAGGGTGGCTGAAGCAAGAGGAAGATATAACTTTAACACATTTACATTTACAGTTCTGCTTTTTCTGCATATACATGCATCAAGTTTGCACACAGACAAAAAAAGGGTCACACTCAGATTAGTTACCAAGTGTGTCATTTCAACATAGTGCATCTTTGGCAGTGAAGAGAGTTAAAAAACTAGTGCAAACCCTTTGATGGTACTCTAGCCAACGCTAGTTTTTCTGTTTTGTGCTGCAAACTAGCCATGAAATGTCCTGTGTTAAAGTTAGCCATTTTATGATGGCCCTAATAAACAGTCTTATCAACACAGCTGAGGTGATGAACTGGAATTGAAGCCAGGAGAAACCTCTGAAGTTGACCTTCCTGTCTAAGACAGCATTTCATGCCACACCCAAGCAGACGCACATTTTACAATCACCTTTATCAGTTTTGGATGAACAGAAATGTGCAGTTTCATACCACAATAGATGTTTCATGGAACACTCAGTGATCAGCTTAGGAAAGACCAAACGGCAATAACAACTCACAGCTTCTTGGTTCTCCTAAAGAAATACGAAATCCTACTGAGACCTTATTCAGGAACTTCGGAAGAAAAAAAAATATAAATACATACCACCTCTGGGCCTTTTAATTAATTATTTTTGTTAAATTCTCTCTCAAGAAGAATTCATTTTAAAAGGCCTCAGTTGGAATATTTTCTCATTCATAAGCAGCTTGTATCAGTTTTTTTTTGTTATTAGCATAGTAACCAGGCTTCAATTTAAGATAAGGAAGTATTTTTTTTCCAGAAAAATATTACTGTAGTTTTTCTACATAATGTAGCCATTAAAAAATCATTCTCTGTGTAACAAAGCTATGAGAGGCATGATGACATTTTTATCCCTCCCCTGAAACCGAACCTGTGATTTTTGCATTTCAGTCAGCTAACAATGTGGACTGCAAGTGGTATGAAAGAAGATCCCGTAATGCTCTGCTTTACTTCACTCAAGCAGAAAGAAGAAAACCATTAAGGCATCTTTGCACTGAAGTCCCTGCATGATGAAATGGTTTTATGGTGAGCTCTACTTTTCCAGAAATAGCTGCCAAAGTCTGCCACAATTTCTGGAAAAATGGGGCCTGCTTTTCAGACTTTTTGATTACATACTGTTTGAGGCTAAGTAAAGTGATGTGCCAGAGGTGTCTCTGGAAGTCAGGCCATAAACTTTCAAAAAATGGAGACACTCAAATATGGAAGGTATGTCTGACAACATGTGCCTTAGTGATGTATTCAAGTTCTTTATGGGCATTCTCTCACTAAATGCTTTAATTTCAAATGTTTTCATTCAAGCCATGACTGTGCTTCTTGAAGGTATCTCCCAACAGTCTTGCCTTCGGGTTTAGATTAAGTGGTCATCTTGGACTATGCAAACTGATTGCTTTCCAATGAAACTGAAGCAGAAAATTCTGTCCATAACAGCCTTTGAAGACACCCAGCCACTAATGGATGTCCTTTCCACAGAATCAGTCCAACATAAGCCCTCAAGACAAAAACAACACAGGTATCAGGTCCTCTGCACCGACTGTTTTGCCCTACCAATGGGCTCTTCTTGGACTGTACTACTTGCTACTGTGCAAACAGCCAAAATCATGACTGAAATAATACTTTCAGTTTTTGACCCAGGAGTTAGAATTTGTATGACACTAACAGTTCAAAGTCATATACTAAATGCTTCTTTATGGTAATTTGTGGTCACAAAAAAGCCTCATGCTTGGAAAGCATATTTATGCTAACATGCATAATTATAGGGGAAAAAGCCTATACAGGAGTTTTCACAGACCTGTCCCTGTTTAAGTTGGCCTTTAGGAGAAAATTCTAACATCTTCTGATGACAGGATCATCTTCATTTTGGCAATGTCCTTCTCAAGCACTTTCACATGAGATTCAATGGCATCTAATTCCTACGTTTTAGGAACAAAGAGAATATTTGTAGATAGTACAAATACCAAAAGCCAGCTCGCATTTCTGCCTTTCACTTAAATTAAAAAAGAAATATAGAAATCCAAGTGCAGCATATGCAGGACATCCTAATGGATGCTGCCCTTCAAAGGCTGGTTATCACAAATTATGGATCATTATAACTTCTGGAGGTGTTAACTATCTGAGGTCACCTGTACTGTTTGGAATTCTGAATACAGAATTGAAATATCCTTGAAAAGTCACATTATAAATTACCAGTAGTGAGAAAATACTTTTCCAGTGGTGATAGTTACCAGCATAGGAAACTGGTTTAATCACACTCTTGCAGCTTCCTATATGAAGAGTCTTAATGCTAGGTGGAAAATGGATCCACACTCAGTACAGCTGCTTGTGAACTGTCATGCAAACAGTCACAGAATAAACTAGGTTGGAAGCGACCTCGGGAAGTCTCTGGTGCCTGTCATTTAGGGCCTGATCATGTTGCAGTTTGGGTATCTCCTGGGATGGGGATTTTACCCCCACTTTGGGCCCCCTGTTCTAGTGTTTGACCAATCTCACTGCAAACAAAATTCTTCATAATATGTAGATGGAATTTTATTTGTTATAATTTGAGTCTGTTGCTGATCATCTTTTCTTTGCACTCACCAAGAAAAGTCTGGCTCTATCTTATCTGTAGTCTCCCATTATGCAGCAGTAGACAGTGGTAATACTTGCCCCCACTCCCATCTGAGAACTGACCCAGGTGTCCCAACCTTTTCTCCTACATCCTGTGCTACACACCTCCAATCACCTTGGTAGTCTTCCAGGACTTGCTCCAGGTATGTTTATGTCTTTCTTACACTGGGAAACCTAAAACTGAGTACAGCACTCACATGTGATCTCACAGGTGCCAAAACCAAAGACACAAAGACAGCTGTCATGGACCTCCTGGCTACAATCTTGCTCAGGCAGCCCAGAATGCTGATGGCCTTCTTGTTGTAAGGCCATGCTGCTGTGTCACCATGGACTTGCTGTCCACCAGGACCACCAGCCCTTTTGGCAAAGCTGCTTTCCAGCTGGTTGGCCTACAGCCTTTACTGGTATTTAGACATGTTCCCTCCTAGGTGCAGGACTCAGCATTTGCCTCTGTTAAACTTCATGAGGTTTCTGTCAGCCCATTTCTCCAGCCTGTCCAGGTGCCTCTCAATAGGAGTCCTACCCTTCAGCAAGATAAGCCCTTTTAATTTGCCAGTCCACAAGCCTAAACAAGGAGTTTCATCAATACTCTTGTACTGTACAGCTTAATTAGATACCAAATAACTTCTGATAGTTTGTTTCCAAACAATTAATTTCCTCACTTGGCATACCTACTAAAACCAGCAAACCATGCAGACAACATAAGCTGTATTTTGTAACATATAAAGAAACTCTGATAAAAGGCTCTTACAGATCACCCAAACTTACATCAGCCACATGCTGGATTTGTGGAAGAACCTCAGCTATCTTATGCTGTAAAGTTGCTGTTTGATCATCTATTTCATTTAGCTGTTGCATTATACTGTCTGTTTCAAAGACTGGCGTTAGCTCCTCCAGTTCCAAGTAAACACTGTGTAGAAGAGTCTGCTTTTGCTCTGAGTCTTCCAAAGCCATCTGGAGACAAAATAAGAACTTAGTTTCATGTTCACCATTGATGGATTAAAGTTTCACAGAAGTTAGAACCAGAAGGAATCAATTTTATATTTTTACGTTAGAACCAAACTGAAAAATGCCTGTAATTAATGCCACGACATCCTGGTCTCCAAACTAGTGAAACATGGGTTTGATGGGTGGTTGATGTCATGGATAAAGAACTGGCTTGATGGCC
>NW_008609016.1:0-20910 GCF_000691845.1 Merops nubicus
GGAAAATAATACAAAATAAAGCTTTTTAAAATTGTTTTATTAGAAATGGGTGTTTTCGCGCCGTTTCGGGATGGGTTGAGAGGGGAGATCCAGCTGCCGCCATTTCACTCATGGGGCCGCAGGGCTGCTCCCGAGGTCGGTGCCACCCTTCAGCTCCACCGGGCTCGGCTTGTTGCAGGCGGTGAGCGAGTTCATTCTGCTTCCAAGCCATTTAGGAGGAGAGGGGTTTCTGTTCTGTGGGAAATAGGGGGTGGGTGGTGGTTTTTTTGAGGCGTTGGTGTTTCCAGGGGACGATGTTCTCTTATCTACCACGCGGCCGCAGCACCGCCGCGGGTGCAGGAGGGGGTTAAAAGTGCTCTTCACCCAGAGTTTTAGGTAATTCTCCGGTTTCAACATCTGGGTCTGGTTTTATTCTTTATTTTCTTTTCCATTTTGATAGTATGAAGAGGAAGGAACCAGGCGGTGGCTGAGCTGAGGGCAAGGGGAGAATCAGATCTCCAGGGAGGCTTGAGGTAGGCGGGGAAAAAAAAAAGATCCAAAATAGCCAAAAAATGTACAAAACCGAATGCTTGGTCCTGACAGTGTTGTCTGTCTCCAGGCTGGAGAAATGCTGCTGCCTTTTCGCAAAGGACATGTAGACATTTCATGAAGGATGTCTAGGGCATTTAGGACTAGATGTGATGCTGAGGGACATGGGTTAGTGGTGACCCCGCAGTGCTGGGGTGAGAGTTGGACTCCATGATCTCAAAGGTCTCTTCCAACCTAAACGATTCTATGATCAAATTGTGGCTTCCCTGACAGCAAATCTTTTCTGGAGGTACATACTGGCCACTCCTGCCATAGCCATTTGAGTTCATCCAGTGCAAGGTCTCCAGCGTGGGTCTGGCCCCCACAGTGTTCTCCCCATACCTGATTTGTCAGGGTAAGCATGGCACACAAGCCTTCCCTGCTCCATTCTTGCAGTGTCTTGTGTTTGCTTGCACTCACTCTTGCCACAGATATGGTGTGACACATTGAGTGATGCCTTGGGTTCACTGAGTAAATGCTGTTTGTTGGCCTTCAAATACATCAGAAGGTGGTGTGAGGAGAAAGGAATAACCTGTTCTGCAAACCCAGGATGGGCAGGACTGGGAGGCATGAGCTTAAATCATGATAGGCAGGGCTTTGGTTTCTCCTGAGTGTGGTTTCCCAGTGGCCAAGACAGTAAAGGGGGATTGACTGCAGAAAGGAGTGTGTCTTTGCTGCTGGTCAGAGGAGACAGGGGTGACCATGCTCTTGTGGCCAAGTAAGCAAATAGCCTCCTGGGGTGCATTAAGAAGAGTGTGTCGAGCTGGATGAGGGAGGTCCTTCTTCTCCACTCCGCCCTAGTGAGGATGCCTCTGGAGTGTTGTGTCCAGTTCTGGTCTCCCTAATTCAAGAGAGACAAGAAACTACTGGAGAGAGTCCAGTGGAGGTCTGGAAGGATGCTGAGAGGACTGGAGCATCTCTGTGATGAGAAAAGAGTGAGAGCCCTGGGGCTGTATAGCCTGAAGAAGAAAAGACTCAGAGGGGATCTGATCAATACTCATCAATAGCTAAGGTCAAGAGGATGGGGTGAGACTCTTTTCAGTGGTGCCCAGTGACAGAACAAGGGGCAAAGAGTTTCTATCTGAACATAAGGAGAAACTACTTCCCTGTGAGGGAGTCCAAGCCTGGAGCAGGCTGCCCAGAGAGGTTGTGGAGTCTCCTGCTCTGGAGAGATTTCAAACCGGCCTGGCTGTGATCCCGGGCACCCTGCTGTGGGTGACCTGCTGGAGCAGGGGGGTTGGATGAGATGATCTCCAGAGGTCCCTTCCAACCCCTACCATGCTGGGATTCAGTGACCTTGCAAGGAACTTCCTATCCCTGCTACTCTGATTCCTCTCCATAGTCCCTGCAGAGCCAGCTTTGCATTCCCTGCCCTGCACCGTGCTGAGCTACAGACGTGGGTCAGGCTTGGTCCTTGTCATGGGCCCCTCTCCTCAGCAGGACTCGCTGTCCCCTCCAGCCCGGCTGTGCCATGGCTTGGCTGCAAGCACACACCGATCCCGGTGACCACACGAGGGTGCCAGCGCTGTTCACCTGCCACGATCTGCTGCTGTGAGCAGTGAACTCCAGGGTGGAGTTCAGGAGTTCTCTGGGTTCAGGCCAGTTTGGGGGGACACTCCTGTCCCGGAGACCCTTGTGTGGGTCTGTGCAGCTCCTGTGAGAGATGGTCTGGTGGTGGGAGATGTGGGGAAGCAGGCAGAGTCCTGGGGGAATGCGAAGGTGTGGAGACCCTCTGCTACTTCAGAAATGTCCCTCTGTGGGCAGTTACCTCATAGCTATCTTCAGGGCAAGGAGCTGCAGGGCTGGGCTGGTGGTTTCATCTCATCGAAGCCCACTGCCGAGGGTTCCTGTAGCCAAGCAGCTGACCCACAAGCAGGGCTTGGTGAAATAAGGAGATGGACCCTAAGCTCTTGAGTGAACCCTTATTGTGTGGGGATCTGTGGCCAGCTGCTGGTCTCAGAGCTTTGGGTTTGTGTTTTGTTTTCCTTTTATTCAAATGGACTTAAAAAAGGACTCTCTCTGGTAAGAAAAACAAACATAAGGTCTGTCTGGATAAAGGGGAAGCCCTTTGGCACAATAGCTCAGCGGGCAGAGCATCCTCCCTGAGGAAGGGGGAAAGCCAGGGCTGATCCCGGCTTCTGCCGGAGGGGAGATGCAAACCCTGGTCTCCACAAGACCCCAGAGAGTGCTGTGAACAGCAGGCTGCGAGCATGTCTGCTGGGGAGAGTTTCTCTTGCTCTTTCCTCTTATTTTAAATAATTAATGATTTGATGGAGCAGAGAGTGGAGAAGGCAGGTGTCCCGTCTCCCTGGGGAGCAGCCCGCGCACCCGGCGAGACGGAGTCTTGCTCTCTCTCGATGAATATTTAAGTGTCTTTAGACAAATTGGAACGGCGCCAGCAGGAAGGACTGAGAAGGGCTCAGGCCTTCCCACTGGGTACCCTCGAGCCTGGGGGCTGGGGACACAGCCCTGAATAGTGCCAAAAATAATCCCTACTTGTGTGGATGTGTGTCCATCCCAGCCTTAGGTGGGACCTCTGGCTCTTGCTAGTCTTTTGTTAGGCTGTAAGAGATCCTTGGGTGGAAAGCTGTCCGGATTTAACCTGCCACTGTTAATGTCATTGTCTGCTCCTCTTCCAGAGCTTGGATCAGCCAGGACTGATCACCTACAGCTCTTCTGCTGCTTACTGCTGACCTCAGAAGAGAAGCAGAGCAGATGGACCGAAAGTTCGCATCTGTTTGTGGGCTTGGGTGTTTCCAGCAAGCAGAAAGAAAGCCACGTAGGCAGTTCCTTCTGTCCTTACTAACTAGGTACGTGTTCAGGGGTGGAAGGGACGAAGACTTTCTGCTGATACCAAGTACAGAATGCTACAAGGATTTATTAACAACGCTGAACACTTGCCTAGCGATCCATTCATTAGCTAACAGACCTAAAAGAGCTTTTGGATTTTTCCACTAATGTTGTGGCATAACGAATGACAGGGGGAGGAGGTAATTTGAGCTCTTTTTGCAATGTATTCCAGATATTGACCCCCTCTTCAGAAGGGTGTTAAAGTCTTTGACTTTATTTCACTTGAAGAATAATTTGAGCTAAGCCAGCTACGTGCTCTTTCTCACTTAGAAGTGAAGCTCTCTGACATAGTATTTTGGGCTCCTACCTTGCACACACAATTTTTATGTGTTACTTTAGGACAGTCATTATTTTCAATCTCTACACAAAGATCATGAGTCAGGCTGCTTAAATCCATGTCATTTTAAAATGTGCCTCTGTTTGCTCTCTGGTTTAGCTGTATACACTATGATTTTGAAGCCAGCCAGATTTGCAGCTAGCCATGTAACACAGCCCACAAACCAGTATGTGTTTATGCAGAAACAGTTGCTTACCTAAAGGTTTAGCAAATTGGACTTTAATTTATAAACTTCCTTTGGAAGCAGAACTGGAAGGTGACTCCTCCTGCCTGCAGCTGCCTGTAGTCCAGGAAGGCAAGCGGCTGCTCCCCTGGCGCTGCCCACAGTGGGGGAGCCTGGCTGGGGGAGCAGCCTCCAGCCCTGGAGGGTTGTCTTCCTCTGGCATATGCTGCCACAGTCAGGAAGTTGAATATTGCATTGGGGGGGGAGGTGACCACGTTCCTCTTTCAGTGCTGATGGACTCTTTTTCCATGACTGTGTGTCAAGCATGCTGAGGTGGCAACCAGGGGCCCTGCGTGGCACCACCCCCACCAGATCTCCTGGGCACTGTGGCACACGGCTGCCACTGAGGCCATGAAGGATGAGGTGCCAGTGCTGCTTGGGTCCCTGCTGTGGGCACACGAGAGAGACTGACTGTACCAGCTCTGTGCCCTTGCTTTGCAAACTGCACTGTCAGGTACCTCCCGTTAGAGCAGGATCCACGTTACAGCTCGGGCTGCACGGCTTCATGTGTGGCTCCATCTGATTTATTTTTTGTCTGCATTAGGCTTTTGGTTGTCCTGTAGACTAGACTAGGTTATTTTTGGTGCTTTCTTTGATAACTCTGTTGCTGTGACATGCTGTGGAGCCCAAACTCCTCTGGGAACATCCCAGCAATGCACACAAACATCAGCCCTGTAGCTTCTAACGGTCAACATATGAAGCTTTCAGAAACCCTGAACACCTAATAGGACTCCACAAACCCACTCTAGAAGCCTGAGAAGGGGTCCAGCACTTTCCTCAAAGGCTGTATTCATCTCCTTGCAAGGCTTCCACAGAGGAACAGCTTGTTGGAGGGACCTGTGGAGCTTGGAAGCCTTTGCCAATAATAATTCAGGCCCAATTCTGAAGTCAAATATTTAGTTAAACAGAGACTGTCTGGATTAGACACAGACAGCATCTGAGTGAGCTTGATACTTCAGGTTTTTGTCAGTGTCCATTTCACAAGCCTGTAATTCCATTTTTTCTGTCTTCCCAGACTCTGCTCATCCTGGGTAGTGTTGCAGACAGTGCAGAATGAGATGTTTCAGCAGAGCTGTTGCTTTCAGCAGAGCTTAGGAAGCAGCCTGTATCACAAAGGGATGTTCTCTGGTTTAGGTTTAGGAATAATCCAGTATTATGGGTTTGGGAGGAAATCACATGTTAGAGAAATTGAAGGTTTTGTTCGTAAGCAGATGTCTCAAAGAAGCCAGGAAGTGTCAGAGAGGGTGGGTGAGTGAGTCTTGCCTGGCAAAATGCTGCTGCATGGAGTGGACACAGATTGTCCAATCCATGTTAACAGCAACTGGAAGCTTCAGCTGGTGATTTGGAACTTCCCTCTCCCATCACTCTCACTTCCCAAAGCCGATAGGCCTTTAAATCCCTTGAAAAGATAAATGGGCTTAAGCTGCTATGTAGCTTTGAAAGTGGAGCTTACAGTCAATTAGCACTGTCGCCGGGGTTGCTCCTGACAATCAGGTCACTCCTCTTGATCCTGACCTTCACACAGGGCTGGCTGACACAAATTCACTCCATCTTCCAGCTCAGTACATTCTCCTTCCAGCTGTGGAGAACAGCACTGACATCTATCCTGCAGGAATACAGCAGAAGCAAAGAATACCTGCTAAGGATCACTTGTACCAGAATTATATCTTTAAAGAATTCTGTATGGAGGGGTAAATTCATTATTTCTGTGATGCTTTGCTGCAGGAGGTCTGTATGAGCCCACTGTGTTCAAACTCTTTTAATCCCTGAATCCCAGGTTTGATCAGTAGCTGGGTTGTCACTGATGTGACAGCCTCTCCCTCAGAGTGAAGATGAGGTCACAGTGGTCATCCTGGCCTTGCTTGGAACTGGAAGAGTGGAGGCTGGTCTTTCAAAACCAAGAATATAAGACTAGTATGCTTTTAAAACATCTAGTATGTGAATGAAAGCAAGTGTAGCAGGGAAGAATCTAAAGGGCAGAAAATTCTGAATTTGAGAAGAGAAATGGTGTGATGGAGCTGAGGTCTTGATCCTCCCTGGTTGGAGGGATGGGCAGCTGAGCAAGTGTTTGGTTATGGGAGGTGGGAACGGCTGCATTATACAAACCAAGCGATAATCGACACTGAATCCTAATCCCCTTGCTGACATGCCTGCAGGCAATGTTTTCATTCTCTTTTTCCTGCATGTGTAAAAAGAGAGAGGTTCCTCTGCTTCCTGGGCCTCTGAGGACCATCTGACTTCTCAAGGCAATCTCTTCCCTGCTTTTTTTCAGGACAAAAGCACAGCTGAAACGTAGGATCTTCTAACCATAAACCTGAAGTGTGGAAACCTCCTGCCAGAGGCACAGCCCTGAGCTGCTCTTATGCCATGCTGTAGGACTCCACACAAAATTTGCAGTGTAACAAACAAAAAAAATCGTGTTTGAGCATTTCATAAAAGCCAAGTGGAAGCAAAGTGTTGCTAAACTGTGGTGCCATCACTCCTGTCTTCTCCAACCTCGGGTAAACTGTGGAGTGCAACAGGAACAGGAGAGCACGCTGTTGGGAGGCAGCAGTGCAGCTTTGGAAGCATTTCATTTCTCTCTCTCTCTCAGCAATTTTCTCCCGGAGCCTGAAACATCTGTCTCTGCCTCCAGCCACATGCAAGTGCGCCGAAAAAGTTTTGTTCCAAGCCTAATGAGTAATTTCATGGTCTTGGAATTGGAGGCAGGGAGAGGGGGCTGGGACAGCAGCCGGAGTCCTGTGCTCTGCGAGGAGCTCTGCCGATGTCAAATCACAGCCTGATGACTTTCATTGTATTGCAGCTCACCGGGCTTCCCTTAAAGCCTGCTGCTGGAGCTGCTGGTGATCAGTGGAGGATCAGCTCCTACAAGGGCTGCTGTGTTCCAGGGGCTTCCTCACTTCTGGGCACAGCAAGCAACATGGAAAATAATGACATCAGTGGAGAGGAGGTGGGGGAGCTCAGCTGGGCGTCAGCTGTGCTCTGTTTGTGGAGAGCACACGTGAGTGCAGAACAGCTCTGCTGTTCTGGCTCCAGTGCAGCGTGCTTCTGGAAGGAGGGATGAGGGAACAACCCACCCTGGGCAGATGTGTAATCCCATTGCTTGGGTGTGCAGGCGATGACGCTGAGATGTGGTGATGCACATGGTCTGAGAATAGATGTAGGGTGAGCTGATTCAAATCGTAGCTGGTCTTAGCCTTTGGAAAGCACAAAGCCCAGCTTTCTCTCCGAGGAGGACAGGGTTATCTGTAGAGAGAGATAATCTGTACAGAGCACAGGAAACAGAAGGCAGATGTTATCCGACGTTTATCATGTTTCCACCACAGGGTCTTCCTCTGGGACAGGCTTGCAGCTTCCAGGCCCTGGAGCAGGACTTGCCCAGCTCCATGGACACACCAGGCTGTGTCTATCTAGGGTAGAAGAATATAGAGAGCTCTTCCTCCACCTGCCCAGGTTCTCCTGGTCTGAAGAGGAAGTTTATATTCACTCGCTGTGACTCAGCTGTAGAGCCTGACTCATTTTCATGCTGTTACTCATAAAAAGGGAAAGCCAAATGGCAACCAGTCTGTGCCTGTAGACACCTGTAATTCTCCAGCTTTCTGCTGCTCTGGGTGAGTTTCTGTTTGTCGGCACGGGCACCCTTCTCCTGCTGCAGCTTGTAATAGTTCTTCTTACAGAGAAAGACTGATGAGAAAATAAACTTTTCTATCCCTAAAGCTGAGAGGAAGTGGTCTGAATCTCCGTGGCTGCTTATGGAGTTCCCAAAATGGGACTGTTTCAAGTGGACACTTCACAGCAGGCTGGGACCAGATGATGCAACCACCAGGCAGAGCTGGGAATGGCTGCAGAGTTACTGCAGCTCCTGAGCTCTGTGCTCAGGTGGAAGTTGCTGGTGGTCTGTCTCTTAAAGGTGCTCAGTCCTAGGAGATGCTGCTTCCAGGGATGATGTCTTGTTGGTGACCAGAAATCTGCCTCACCAACTCTCAGGGCTTCTGTCCCATGCCTTGTCTCCTCACTGTAACACAAGAACTTGAGCTGCTCGAGGTTCTGTAGGCTGCCAGTTCTCAGAGGAAGGGATAGAGGTTTACTTTGTGTAAGCCTTTGTTGCACTGCCAGCTCAGGAGTCTCTGCTTGCTTGAGACCTGCCTACTGCTCACTTTTGGAGGTTTTTTCTGCTTGTCAGGGTTCAGAGGAAACACTGGGTCCTGGATCCTTCCCTTGCAGCACGATGGGTGGTTTGTATTCTGTGTTAGAGACCACACGAGCATGAGTCAGATTGGAAAACCTCACCTGAGATCTGCACAGGAAGGCTTTAGCTGTGAGGTGAGAACCAGAGCCTGCCCCTGCAGCTGGGCCAAACCCAGCCTTGCCCGTTTCAGCCTCAAAAACCACCCTGCAGCCCTTCCTGCACTGCACAGCAGAGCACAGTGCAAAGCTCCAGGTGGGTGGGCTGTCCAGAGGACAAGGAAGTATCTTGAGACTGGAGCTGGGACTGTGTTAGAGTTAAGGTGGTTTCCTCTGGGTTTTGGGAAGCTGAGGTTCAAGCCACTGGTCTAAGCTTGGCCTCACCCTCAGCTCTCCCTTCTCAGCAGAGTGAGGGGCCACCCTGGGGTTCTGCTCTCTCATCATTCTCCTTGATCCCCTCTAAAGAGCTTTGATCAGAATTGTTCCATGGATTCTCAAATGAAAAGCTGGGTTTTCAGTTATTTTCTGGTGGAAAAATATGTAATTGGAAATATTCTTGCATGGCCTTGGTATGCTGTCAGCTGGCACCTTGCCTGCCCCTCTGAAAATGCTGCTGATTGGGAGTGCAAGCCCTTCTTGTGAGGCTGGATTCGTTGGTTGCAGTCCCTCACTTAGGTCTTTTTACACCTTGAGCTGATGGTCGGAGTTGGCATCTTGTTACGTGGCACTGAAGTGACCTTCTGGGGCTGCCTGCACGTCCTGCTGCCCTTCGTGGAGGGCTTGGCTGGGGGAGGCTCCCGTGGCGTTTAAAGAGCAGCCGCTGCCCTGCTGCCGTCTGCTCTCAGTGCTCGCCACCGCCCCCAGCTCTGGCAGCCGCGTTTGCAAAAAGCTCCGCGGGCAGTGGAAGCAAGCTGGTTTCATCGTGACAATGTAGTTATCCTTTTAAGGGAAAATCCCCTCTGGGAGCCAACCCTCAATTACCTCCTGCTCCAGTGCCTTCTTGCTGGAGATGGCTTGTAACACAGCCGAGTTATAGCCAGAGTAACTCAGTCGAGGACCTAGCTGCTCTGAAAAAAAAAAGAAAGAAACCCTGTTGGCCTCTGTTGTTTGCTGAATCTGGAAATTGGGGTCAAAACCCAAAGGGCTGGCTCCTTGCAATCAGTGCATTTGTGCAGAACCGGTCTGTGGACACTGTATCTTCAAAGCTGGATGCTATTCCCATGGCATGCAGAAGTGTTCTCCCCTAAAGAAGTTTGGTACAATATTTGGGGGGTCTGGGCAGTACCAGACTGATGATAATTGGCTGATGCAAGTGTCTGCTAAATGCCAGGAGACTGGGCAGGCAGTGGCTGCTTTTCAATTTGCTGTTATTCACGCTGGTGAATGGGAGGAGTCCTCCAAGGGTCCTGATCTGGAGACTGAAAAATCCCCTCTGTTCTACTGACATGTCTCATAGTCCTGGTGTCTGGCTGGGGTGGGGCTGCTGTGGAGGTTGTCCTCTGTCTCTGTCCCAATGAGCCAAGCAGAAGCTGTAGAGAGCAGCCTGTGCTCTTTCTATTCTATAGGAACTGTGGCTTTGGCTGCAAGCCCCTAAATTTACATCTCTTGTGTTTAGCACTGAAAATATTTTAATTCCAAATGAACTGCATACCAGAAGAAGATGACACTCTTGAATGCAAACTTGTCACAGGAATGAGACCAGACTCCTTAAGGAAGTTCTAGAGACTGCTGCTTGTGGCATCTGTAAGTTTACTGTGATTGTCTGAGGAAATGGCACTTTTTCCTCTGAGCTAAATGACAGACTCATTTAAAAAACCAACCTTATACCTGTGCAGCTACTCTTGTCTTGAGCCAAAACAAATGGGCCACAGCCTGTGGCCTGACAGGATCACCTCAGAAGGGAACAATGGGCCTTGGAGGAGCAGAGGAGCCAGGATGGATCTTTCCCCCATCTGAATGAAATGCACAGTAATCACTCCCTGTCCACCTAGGGTGGACTGAAGGAGCTTTCCCATCTTCTCAGGCTCCCCACGAGCTTCAGTTTTCCTCCCCTAACTAGAGCAAACCTCTGTAAGCAGCAGGAAGCAATCATGTGAGCTCCCTCAAAATATGTCATTTCATACTTTTGAAAACTCTTAGGGTAAATTGCTTTAAAAATGGTGAATTAACTAAAGTGTTGGAATTGTGTTTTCATGCTGCAGAGCAAAGCTGCCTCCTCCTTTTGAAATGTCAACTTTGTGGTCCGTTTTTTGAAACCAGGACACTTCACCACATCCATAGCCTCTGTTAACAGTTTTGGGTTGCTGTTTCATCCTGAAAACATTTTGCAAAAAGATTTCTCACCAGTAATTCCCATGAGGCCCCGATTCCACCCTCAGAGGTGGGTGGCTTTGAACCAGCCTGGATAGGAGAGGAGGATTGTGGCTAAGCTGAGTGCAGTCCTGTTGTTCAAATACATAACTATTGTTTAAACTGATGACCTTTCAGAAGTTCATTAGTTCTTGGCAGTCAAAAACAAGTGGAATTTATTTGCCTGGCTTAGGAAATTCAGCTCATACTGTTGAAAATTCAGCGTTGCTCCAGAGAAAGAGCTCATCAGGGGCTCTGTTGCTTGGACAGGAAGGTTATCCACGTGCTGGGGACAGGCACCAGAGAATGTAGGTTCAGATCTCTATCTCCTGTGATCTCCCATATGACATCTGGCCCTGTTTTTTTCTTTGTGCTTCATTTCCCCTTCACCACTGCTTCTCACAAAGCCATACAATACATGAAGAACCGGGCAGTGCTTTGCTGTCATGGTGATGTGGTCTAAACAAACCAGGAGTATTTTGCCAGTATTTCAAAACCGACTTCTTGTTGCAAATGAAATAGCAGAGGAACTTGCAGTTTTGTTTGCAGAGATGTTTGCTTGGTTAGTCATGCTGGCTTGCATATCTGTTGGACTTTTGGAGATCTTCTAGTGTTTTAGACATTTCACTGATAAATATCCCAGTGTGTGGTGATGTGCTATAGAACTTGCATCTAAAACTGATGAGCATTTCTCCCTTAAGAAGCATTTTTCTTTCTGTGCAAGGCAGGTTTCTCCAGAAGGAAAAAATAATTTTCCTCCAAAACGACTTGACTTTTTTTGGAGTGGGAGGGAAAAATGTTAATATAGTTAAAAACTTCCCCAAGCATCTGAAACTATTTAAAGACCAAGAGGGAATTAAATGTTTCGATAAAGGGTGAGGGGAAGCCAGTAACTGGCTTTCAAATATCCTCATTTCTGGATATGACCCTGCTGGGTAATTGTGAGGGGAAGGAGAGTTTGGATTTGTTTGTGTTGCATATGTGTCACATCCTTACCCACGACTGGGAGCTAGTGCTTAGCATTGCCTCCCTGCATCTTGCCTTCTTCCTGCCTCCAACCTCTTCTCCAGTACCCTCCTTACACTCTGTGCTCCAGATGCCTTTGTCTTTTCCCCCAGAACGTCTCCAAAATACTTCAAGTTCTTCTTTCTTATTTTAAATGAACACTATGCTAGGTTTAACAGCTATCTGGAGTCTTACCCACAGTATTTCTTACCCACTTACAGGCTAGGAATTACAGTTCTGTAACTGTAGTAGGAATAGTAGTTCTTTACCAAAGAAAGTAGAATTTGGAGGTCCATCTCTGTCCCTGCTAAAGGTCAGAAAAGTCATCACAGGACAAATTCTCAGAATTGGCTGCTTTGGGTTTTTTTTGGTGAGCTTTTTTTAGGAGCACTTTATCCGGTCATCTAATGTTCAAGTCATCTAATGTTTTCTGCAAAATGTCATTACTGCACTGATTAGAAATAAAAGTATCTGCTGCAGGAGAGTAGGTTTGGAGCCCTGCTCTGTGCTTTTGTCTTCATTCTGCAGGGTGAGAGGCTCCACTGTCTCTCCTGGCTGCACTACAAGGCAGAATTAATTCACAGCCACAAAGGACCCTCAGGTCTTCGTACTGGAAGATGCTATAAAAGAATCACCAATAATGTTGTTAGTCCAAAAAAAACAGAGGTAGTTCTAACTTGAGTTCCCAGCAGTTTGAATCCATTGATTCATTTGTTTTGAGCAAATATTTTCTGACTTCAAAAACATGTTCACATTCCAAAGCATTAACTTATCCCCCATGGAGATGTGGAAACCAGCTCGTGAATCTGAGAGGGGAAGGGAGTGAGGAAGGAGATTTCCTTGGCAGTGGCACAACTAAAACTTATGGACAGGTTCTATCAATGCAGTGCCGAGCTTCTGAGGAGTCACTTCTTCTGGCAGAGAAGGGGCATGAGATGGGAAGGTGGGGAGAGATGGGAACTGAAATCTGGAGAAGAAAGCTGAGCAGAGCAGGCCAGGCTGAGGAGGTGGGAGCAGGGTCTGTGGGGGAATTCTAGGGTGCCAAGTTTATCATCCCACAGCTCCCCAGCAAGAGGGAAAACAGGGTTAAAGACCTGAATAGACTGTGGGGCTTATTAGCTCTCAAGTCTGGTTGCTGATCCTTCTCTGGGCTGGGAGAGACCTCAGGCCCCTTTCCATGCAGAAGAGGGTGAGATAGACCCACCTCCCTGCTCATCTGCTCTGGAGATATCCCAGTGATGGAGGTTTCCCAGTGGATCCCATTGTGCAATACCTCCACCCTGGGCCTGGGAGACTTTTCTAAACAGAAGTCTTTAATATTCTTTTGCTGCAAATGAAGCCAACTTTTCTCCCTTTACCTAGTTGATGTGATAAGCTGTTGACAGGCATCCCCCCTGTAATAGCTTTTCACAAATGGCATTTTGCAATGCTCCAGTTTTCTTTTTTTTTCCTCTAGCTGTGAATACAAGTGCTTTACCTATCATCTTGAGTAAGGATGCACTAAGGTAGGATTCCTTCACTGTTCCCTCTTCTGTTGTGTTTTACAACCTCTGAACTGCAAGATGGGCTAGATCAGGCAGAAGGGACTAGTGCTGCACAGAAGATCATGGAATCACAGACTGGTTTGGGTGGGAAGGGACCTTTAAAGGCCAGCTAGTCCAACCCCTCTGCAGGGAACAGGGACATCTGCAGCTAGGGCAGGTTGCTCAGAGCTTCATCCAATCTGACCCGGAATGTTTCCAGGGATGGGGCATTGACCACCTTTCTGGGCAACCTGGGCCAGTGTTTCACCACCCTCAGCATCAAAAATTTCTTCCTCCTCTCTCTTCTTTTAGTTTAAAACTGTCACCCCTTAAAAAAGTCTGTCCCCATTTATCTGATAGTCCCCTTTAAGTAACAAAGGGCTGCACTAGCCTCCAGCTGCTCTCTGGAGTGAAGCTGGTGGGACTGGCACTCTGATACCCAGAAGGGGGTGGAAAATACATGGTTTAAAGTACCTCAACGTTGACTTGAGACAGCAGGATTGCTGCTGAGAATGAAATGCTTATCAGTGCCCATGTCACAGGGATACTGTGGGTGCTCAGCTGTGAGGTAAGCTGCCTGGAATAAATCAAGAACTGGCTTCCTAAATTATGCAAACTCACATAGCATAACAAAATGGGGATCTCCATTTTCCAAACACAGTGGATATCTTCTGTGCCTACAAATTTTCTAACTCTTAAGCTGGAAAGAAGAAATCTTGGAGAGCTTCACTGTTGGTGACTCATATTTAAGATAAAACACATCTTTTTTAATAGCAAAAATAATTAATCGTCAGAGTAGACTGGCCAATGCTGTAGTAAATCTTTTGGCACTCTGAGACTGGAAGAGCTCTTTCTGCTCTTTTGCAGTTGCAAATTGTTGAGCTCTGTGGGATCACTGGATGGAACCTGGGACCTGAATTTTCTATTTCAGATTGCAGGATAACCCAGTCTCCTTGAATCAGTAGCCCATGAATATCCATTGAATTCAAAGCAGTCAGCCAAATGTTTCGTATGCCAATACTACATATGTTTTCTTTTGCCTTGTTTTAAATCATATTTCACATAGTCCTAGATAATTCCCTTCCTGCCCAACATCAATTTGATGCCAAAGCATGATGTGCTGTCTGTTTTCTTAGTGTGAGAGGAAGAGAGTAACTTTCTCTACTCTGTATCTGTAGATATCAACCCTGTGTCTTGGAGATTGCTTTGAGGAACAGGCCCCTTCACAGCAAGGAGTCAGAGGGTTTCCTAAGTCCTTTTTTTTTTTCCTCAAATGAAGCCAAGCTTGTGCAATAGGATGCCTTGTATACTTGCACTCTTTGCCCTGATCCTTGTAACTTTTGAACCTACTGACTGGTTTCTACCCAGTTTTTGCAGAAGGGAAGCAGTAACTATGGCATCAGCTTCTTGTCTTCCTGTAGCTTATTGGCATCTGGGCAGAGGAACAGGGCTCTGGTGTTGCTCACCACCAAGGGGACAACTGCTGAATGAGCTCAACATTTTGCAGACACCAGAGAGTCCACAGGAAGATGTTAAGGGCAGCCCAAACGGCACTGCTGGATTCTGCACTTGGTGAGCTCTCCAGCAGTGAGGATGCTTCCTGCTGCTCTCCAGGAGCAGGAGCAGATCCTGGCCAGGGCAGCCAAGCTGGCAGGCAGGGCTGACTGAGGAGCTGCACAGCTCCAGCTCCGTGCCAGCTGCAGCCCCCAGTGCTTTCCCTCCTCTGGGTTTGTGGTTAGCCCAGCATTTAGCTCACCCCAGCCTGACCACAGCCTGTGCAACGTGCCCTTTCCAGAGCAAAGCCTCAACGTACTGGTCCTGGTGCCTCTTTACTCCTCTTTAGGACAAATGGCTCTTAAACAGCTGATATTTAAAAGGGGGCTTTATTGCCAAATCTCAAAGCTCTTTACAAGCAGGAGACAAAGTGCTGCCTTTCCACGGGCTGCAGCAGCTGCTTTTCAGATAGTCATCCACATTTGCTTGCTTGCAAACTCAACTTCCTTCCTGTCACAGGCATGTACCCTGATGGTGGCACAGCCCAAAACACAGACTCACGCCCCAGCACTCCATGCCCAGAGGGTTTTCAGGCCAAAAAACACCAGCCTTAGTGCAGCCAGAAATCAGATGTAAGTTTAAATGTAACTTTAAAGGGAGATTTTTTGAAAAAAAGTGCATGGTGGCAGGATGTACACTGAAGATGGGAGTTGCTGTATGAGGTCAGAAGAGACCAGGATCCTGTCTCTGACTCTGGCCAGCACTGCCATTTTCAGAGGAGCATGTAAAAACCCCCCAGAAGGCAGTTTCCAGCCCTAGGCAGGGTCTGGCTCATGACCAGAATGAGAAGAACAAGTGGGAAGACTGTGGAAGGAACATGATGCATCATTTCTTGCCAAGGCCAGGTGAATCAGGCTAGTGGCTGGGCTAGGCATGTTAGGATGAACTGCTAGCCCTATTACAAAAAAGAGTGAAAACCAAAATGTTTCTAACATAGCGTTTTCAGCAGTAGAATTACTGGGTGCTATGGAAATCCCACTTAAATTATACCTATTTACAAGACATAGTACAAATCTAGTAAGTTCTGTTAGTACAGCAAATACAGTAATTAGCTGTAGCATGTAAAATGACTTAAATTGCCCATTTCTTAACAGATTTGGGAGGGAAGGGACCTTTAAACAGGGTTTTGTCTGTTAAGATTCCTACCGATACGTATTGGGTAAAATGTCAGGCATTTATTCATTAGAATATTCAGTATAATATAAAAATATACAGTAAATGTAAGGTTTGGCTGTAACAGGTAGGGATGTCTGGGTATTTTCATCAGCACTTTGCCAGACGGGTACCCACAGAACACACTGCCCCAAGAAAACACCTGCAAGAGCAAAAGCATTGGTATATAAACTAAGGGACTGATCTCTCCCAAAAGCTCTTCCCATTCTCCTGGGTTTTCAGTTCCAGGCTTTGATTTCCCCATGCTGGGCAGGCTTCAGTTTTGGGATATGGACCTGTACCCAGAGTCTACCCTGGTTTGTGCATATTCTTGGTGTGAACTGTTTTTTCCCCCATCTAACTGATCTCTTGGGATGGAAGTTTATCTTGCCTGCTCTCTGGGGCTGATGTCCCTGGACTTCCAGTGCACGCCAGGTTCTGACAGCTCACATTCATACCACACAGTGTTCAGTAAACAAAAGTGCACATGCAGAGAAATACACCTAGATAGCAGATGATAGGCACTGAATATTTTGTGTTGTTAGCCCTTGTCCTAAAATCTGGAAAGGCAAGTAAGACCCACGGGTCACACTGAATCTCCAGCAGCAAATGACACAGAACCCAAAGTTTGTTCCAGGCTGTCTGCCTGGCAGTGGGCTTAGGACATAGGAATCCTTTTATCTCAAAGCAAAGCTTTTTGGCACCTGAGCCCTGAGTGTTTGACTGTGTAGAACTTGCCACATGAGACAATAACAAATGAATTCCCACATGATGTCTGTGGCTTCCTTGAGAGGGGGACAGACCACTGAAAGCAAGGCTGCTTTAATTAAAAGAGGCATAAGCATCAGTTCTAGTCTGGTGAAAAATAAGATATTTGGAAGCCCAAAGCCAACATTTCTGTGCTCACACCTGAAGTGTCCACTGCCTAGTCTAAGAAGAGCCTCAGATGAAGCTTTACTGGGCTGCTGCTGTGGGAAGGTTTTGAAGCCCACTGCAGCCTTGTGGAACCTGGGAAATTATAAAAGAAAGACCAGAAGACAAAGAAATGGGTGAGCTAAGAGGGCAGTGCTGGCAAACGAGACAAAAGAGCTTAGGTGGCTTGTTACTCCTTCAAACCAGAATGGGAAGATCATCCTTTTCCATGCTTCCAGAGTCTGGTTCAAGTAAAGGAGAAGCCCTTTGGGCTGTCATACCATTCTCCTCTGAGCACCTACAGAGAGTTCAGGTACAGGGCTGCACAGCAGCAGTGCAGAGATGTGATTTTATCACAGCAGTAATCCCTGAAGACCATGGGAAGCGTGGGTGCTTCCAGCAGGTGGGCAGTGAAGCCGTGGGAATGGTGCTGGAGCTTTCTGCAATGCTTTCCTCAGACCCTTCCCTAGCAATGCACTTTTATTTTTAATATTCTTAAGCTGCTGGGACTGGCCCCAGAGCTGTGGGTGCAAAATGCCTTTCCCTCCACGTACTCCACTTGCAGATGTCTGTGCCAGACCCTGGCTCTCAGGCTAGCCAGGACACAGCAGGCAGAGATGTGTTAACTAGGAAGAGGGACCTCATCCAGACCTGCTGCCTGGTGTGTGTGTGCTCCTGTCAGTTAGCATCCCAAGATGACACAGAGCAAGCCTGCAGCTAAGGAACACACATCCCTAAGGCTTCTTAATGGCAGCTCTCCTAGGAAGCTTCTGGCATCTCCTGGACACAAGTTCTCCAAACGCCTGGATAATTGTTCCCAACAATGATGAGGGGATTCAGTTACCAGATAGGTGTGGTCCTTGATAATCAACATGGTGTGCTGCTAGAAAACAGCCCTTCAAAGGCCAAGTGTAACCTGCTCTTTGCCTCAATCTTCCTATTAATGAAACAGGAACAATTAAACTTGCCTGGCAACGATGCACTTCCATAGTGCTTAGCACATCTAAAGCTCTGCAGAGCCAGACTCAGAGGAGTCCCTTCCTACAGCTGCTCCAGATCTGAGCACACTACTCGCAGTCAGGAGTTGGCCAGTTCTGTTTGCCTCTGTGTGAGGTCACTTTTTAACTGTGGATGTGGTTTTATGAGTATCTTTGGAGAAGGTTAAACCATTTATCCTTACATTCCTAGATGTCACTGGGCCAGGTGGTCTGGGAAACTTTGCCAGCAAGTGATCAAACACTGACTACGTTTGTCCTTAAATGATTTAACTGGGAAAACCAGATGGGTACCAGTGTAATCTGGTCTCTGCTTGTCTGTAAATACAGACAGACAGGGGCTTTTGCTAGCATAGCCATTCTGCTCCTTTCAGAAATCTGGCTTGCTTTGATTGCCAGTAAATTTTAAGGCCTGATCCACTGAAAGGACTTTGGACAGAGTCCTTAGAGAGCATTCACATTTTTGAAACCGTTCAATGTCCTGTAACCTTCTGCTGTGCTAAGAGGATTAGAACCAGGCTGCTATGTACAACAGGAAGAAAGAGAGAAAGATGCTGTAACCAAGAGCTCAGTTCTGTCCCAGAAACACGGTGTGTGCACAGCCAGACACCACCTTCTCAGCACTGGCCTAGCAATGGTACAAATCATAAATGGCAAATCTTTAGTTTTGATTTAGAGAAAGAAGTCTCTTTGAAGAGGACGTCAGGGAGCACTTCTCCTATAAAGAGTCACTAGATCCTTTTGCTTTTCTTTCTGTTTCTGTGTCGCTTCTTTTTTCAGTTCTTCAAGACCTTTAATTTCTTGCAAAACTTGTGTAGCTTGCCGAAGTTGTTCTACTGCCTCATTGAGCAAGGTCTCTGCCATCACTGGGGGTCCGTTCCCCTCCTGGGCCTGTTCCAGCCCTTCACGTAAAACCTTCTGCAGCAGTTTCTCTGCCTTTTCCCTTTCATTAGCAACTTTCTCCTCCATTTTAGCTAAGCAGTGATGGGAGTCCTTGGGGAATCCTTGCCTGAGAAGTGCTTTCTGTGTATTTTCGGAATCGGACAGCAAGTCTCCAAGAGAAGAACTGCGAAGTTTGAGAACTGAAGTGCTTTGTCCAGAAGTTTTCTCCTCAGCATTTGCTGTTACACTCTCATGGCTTGTTTCTGTAGCTAAGGAAGTCTCTGTCTCTTCTGCTGAAGTTTGCTGTTCCTTCTCGACAGGGGTTCTCCCATTTCCTTCTTCAGCTTCAGCCGTTGGGGATGTGGACTCTGCGACCTCGCTGGCTGTGACCCCGTTCACCGGGGGCTTGGAGCCACCAGACTCTAGGTCCTCCAAGCCTCCAGATTCCAGGTCGCCATGGCTGGAGTTCATTGTGGCTAGCAGTTTTTCTGACAGAACCTTAGGAGGAACAGGAGGCTTTGCATCATTTGCAGTGGCAATCTCAACAAAGTTGTCTTTGCTACTATCTTCTGATGTTTTCAAGTCTTCTGTGTTTTTAGGCTCAGGGACTGGCTGGTCCCAAGCTACTTTCAGCTTGTCTGGCATGCTCCTAGGAAGAGGAATTGGAGCTTTTGCTATGCCTGTGTTGTTGACCTCAAGATTCTCTCTGTTCTCCTCACTTGGTGCTTGGGATCCTTCCACATTCTCCTCAGGGTTTACAGAGTCCCCTTCCATGGCATTTACATTGTCTTTTGATGCTATGCCTTCCTTAAGCTTCTGATCTGGAGGCAGTGGAGGAGACAGAGGTTTTTTATGTTCCTGGTCAGGAACATTGTTCTCTGCATCTTGGTTTTCTTTTGTGCCAGTGGGTTTTGTAGGTGGCATAGGTGGCTTTGGAGTTTCTTTCTGAGGTGGCACATCGCCGCTTTCGCTGATAGTGGAATCCAAGTTTGGAGGTCCATTGTCTACTATATCCAGGTCTAGTCTTAGGATACCATCTGATGTAGACTTGGCAGCCTGAAATACAAGTGAGAACTTTTTCAATATCTGTCCTATCATCCATCCTCTGCTCCATCCTGTAACTTTCAGCTACAGTGCAAGACCCTCACACCCAGCGTGGCAAGCGAGGGGTTGCTGCTTCACACATCCACCCCATTCATACTGAAATCTCTCCTAACTGCAAGGAGAATCTGGGTGATAACAAAAACAGTGCTTTTAAGAGCAGCTTTTCTTAGAGCTCAAGAACAATCTATGGAGCTTGCACTTCTTCCATGCAGCATCACCCTGTGCTACCCTCTAACAGCAGCAGCCAGCTCCACCAGCGTTAATCTGACATGGGAAACTCAGTGTGATCTGCCATGCTAAAATTTAACCAGCTATGAGCCCCAAACATTTCACCCAATAAAGAAGAAAGCTGGGTCAAGTCATGTACATTGCAGCAAATCTTGAATGTGTCGAGTGAAGCACTTGAACCCCTGCATAGCTCCACTTTCTCCCCAGCCCAACACGTTCTGTGAACGTCATCAGCGATTTGCTGCTGAATTATTTTCTACCTGACAGTGCAGCAACTTGCACCAGAATGTCAAAGCCAATAACCATAAGCAGTCAAGAATTAGGGCAAAAACACAGGACGTATTTTGCTACTTCCTTTGAGAAGGACATCTCAAAAACCTTATTTCTTGGTTTTCCTGTTGGTTGTAAGAAGTCAGCTCTGCCATATTTGAATTCTTTATCCTGTGGTAGCTGGATCCCTCTACCCCCTTCACGTACAACATGCCTGCCTTCTGCTTTTGGGACTGTCTTATTTTCACTTGGACATATAAAATAAGTTGATCTTTAGATCACTAGGCCAGGGATGCTGTTGCCTTCTGCTTGCTTCCTCCAACCTAATGTCATCCCTGTCTTACTGGGGCCAAGCTCCAGCTGGTTAAACCTTCTTTAAACCACAGGCTGTGTGCAAATCACTCTGGTAGGGAGTGGTTCCTAAAAATGATGGATTTAGTAAAGATATTGCAGTGTGTAAGCTCGGTGCCCCAGGGGGATAAGTGTGGTGACAGTTCCTGTGTGAGGGAACCCAAAACTACACGAAGGCGTGGTGGCAGCCAGGAGCAGAGTCCTGCAGTGCAGAGAATTTGGTTAAAGTCTCTCTTTGCCTTTCCAGCCCATCAGAGAGATGAAGGCAAGCTGTATCCTGGCAGCTTGGCCCTGACCTGTCCTCACCTGTCCTGCTTTGACACTGAAAATGGTCGTTCATCCCATTTCCTTCATGGTACTGCAGCCAGCAGCCATGATACTCATCTTTCTGCAGGCTCTACCCCCTCCCTTTCCCCTCATTCC
>NW_008609016.1:20941-29047 GCF_000691845.1 Merops nubicus
TGTAAGCTAGTTTCCCCTGAATTTGGCAAAAGGTGAGAGGCTTTCTGGATATTAAAGCTGGAGGTACCTTGTGAAAATAGTGAGCTGAGTAGAGGAGAGAAATCTTTCTAGTAGCTAAGGAAGGGCTTCCTACCTTACCAAACCCATATGAGGCAACAGAGAATCCACACTTCACTGCTGCTGTGACTTTTGTCATGTTTTTTTCTGTGGTTTTCTGGAGGAGTGGATGGGAATTTATGATTCATTCCCATACATTTCTCTAGGAGAGACACTTTCCTTCCATTTCTATGCAAAGTAAAAAGTCTCGGGGCATCTCATTTTCTGCACAAGGGTCATCTGAGAGCTGTGCAGACACATAAGTCAGAGTCTTGGAAGTCTGAAGAAAGAAGGCTTGATATAAAACCATCCTTGGTTGAGATTAATGCCCTGCTAAAATATCAATCTGTCTGTGGAAACTTTTTCATAAATCACAAGAATCAAACATTAGTAGAACCTCTCCCATGGAAATGAACTGCAGGTTTATTTTGTGGTGGTTTTTTTCTTTCTTTTATTTTTTTTAAGTCACAGATCCAGAAAATCAGTTAAGAGTAGACAGGCTAGTCCATAAAACTGCCTGGGAGAATAATGTATTCTGTTTCAGCCTAAGGAAGGGCTTGTAAGCTTGAAAGCTTGTCTGCTTTTTCCAGTTAGCTTAATAAAAAATACAGCATCTCCTCACAGGCCGTGCGGTTCTTCTACCTTTTGACCACTGTGGCTACAAAATCATCACTTCTTAGAAAATAAATACAGGAGCTTTGGTCTCTTCTGATTAAAGTGCAACTCTAATGGCTCTCACCAGATGGTGAAGCAGCTCCTGAGTTATGGAAAGCTAAATATATCGTAACATGTTGCAGCAGCTACAGATCTGTGGGAACCTAGAGCTTTGTTACAGAGGTGCTGGCACAGTCTTTCCTAGAGGAAGCTCTTTCCTTTGTCAGTCTTCTCTGAGCTCTCTGTAGCTGGGTTTTTCCCTGGGGTTTTGTACCTATGTGGAAGCAGCAGCTCGTGGTGATCCTGGCTGGGGAGATGGCTCAGCCCAGGGGTGGGTGCACTCACCTCCTTCAGGTGACTCCTCGTGGGTGGCCTGCGCCCGTGGGCCACCTTCACTCTGTCCCGAGTGACGTGGTCCAAGGAAAGGCTCTCATCTACTTTCACCTTTGAAAGAGGGCAGAGGAGGGGAAGAAAAAAGAGAAGGGTATTATTTCTCAAGATAGGCCTGTGAAGCTCTCACTGTCACACGTGAAGGGGTGCAGCATTTTTATGACTATTATTTCTCCACTGCAGTCTTAGCCTCAGACCTGAGTTGCAGCCCTGCATGGACGTGATGGATATTTCAGGTATCCCTGCCCTACAGAGCCGTGTTTGCTGAACAGAAACTCCAAAGCAAAGCATCCAACCTTCAGAGGTTTGCATTGGCTCCCTCCCCTCTACCTCAGGGGCAGGGAAAGGAGGACAGAAGGCAGCTTTGTTGTTGGGCCTGGACCAGCTCCTGCACGTGGCAGAGCGCAGCACCGAAATTGCCGTCGCCATCCTAGAGGTGACAGCTCATTAATAACTGTGACCTGACTGTGAACTGTATCAGCAGTGCTTTGGTACAGACCTTCCCTTCCACAGCTCTGGTGGCTGCAGGATGCTGAGGAGAAGGTGTGAGCAGTGACCTGGATTAATTGCGACTCTAGCTGAATTCACAAATTTATTTCCTGGAGTCAGATGAGAAATCTGCTGCCTCCTGCACGTGGGGAAGGAAGTCCCAGCTCCCTGGCAGGTATTTCTCTGTGACCACACACCCACCCACGCTGTGATGGCTGAGGGCTGGAGGCTGCTCCATGTGAAGAGGCAGGACCAGTGGCTGGGGATGGTGGAACATCAGCGTGTCCTTGGTTTGCTGGCCTTTGCACAATAGGAAAGCTGGCAAGGCTGAAATAGGGATTTAAAAATGGGTCCCAACCCCTGGCAGATATGGCAGAGTGGTTTTACAGCTCTTTCAGCAGAGAACAGCTAATCCAAGCCAGCTGAGGGCTTGACCACTTAGCTTGTGCCTGGCCTGTGCAGAAACGCTTTAAATCTGAGGTTTGATCCTTTCTGGAATGAATGAGAATTAGAGGCTGGCTCCCTCTGAGGTCCCAGAGCCTTGTCAGGAGGATCACCCCAGGCCACAGGGCAGGGAGGTGACCTGAGATCCCACCTCGCTGTGCTGCTGAGGGGGTGTGCAGAGCTCCCTGCCCACCAGAGAGCCTTGTGCTGTGCCCCTCCAGGCAGCTCTGAGCTGGAGTGGGGTCCCCCCAGCAAGGGCTGAGCAGCACTGATTGCAGGACATCACATCTCCCACCTGCTGGAACACAACCTGGCTGCTGGGTTTTATCTTCTCAGGCTGCTGCTGGTCCCAGCTAGTCCCTTTAATTCCACATGCTGCTTCCCACTTGGTCCAAGGGCCCAAGGAACTGCTACATCCCACCACCAGTAAAGTCCTCACATGGAGTGTCCTTTGCCAAGGCAAAATAGGAGCATTTCCAGCCTCTCCTCCTGGTTTTGCCCTCTGCTGACTAAAAGCAAAGCCCAAGCTCCCAGAGTTCACACCTCTAGCACCATATGTGGAGCACTTTGCCCTCTCCTCAAAACTTTCACTTGTTGCTTTGGTTTCCTTTGTTAAACAGATCTTGGTGATTGTCCCCTCCTTGCCTGTTTCTTCTTGTGTCATTCCCATGATGGTGGTTTTGTGCACTTCCTTCCAGGTACTGAAGCAACTGCAGAGTAGATGCAGCTCCTTTGCTTTAGTTCAGGGCTGATTTACACACTAGGAGCAGGGCAAGGTTAGTCAGGCTCTAGGATGTGCTATTTTCACCCTTCTCTCTGCATAGCAGGATAGGAGGAGAATTTGGGAGCACAGGTATGCTGGGGCCAGGCAGGCAGGTTTGGCTGGAGCCATGGAGTAACTTTCCACCAGACTTCTCTCCAGACTGCAGGCAGAATAGCTGGTGGACTGAGTCACATCACATTTTTCAGTCTTGAAGACTGGGCTCTGTCCTAACCAAAATAGCTCCATTTCCATTTCCAGGCTGCTTGGTGCTGAGGATTGTGGCAGTGTGGGGAGGGTGAGACTCTGCAGGCTGAAGCCCCAGCTGTCCATGGCTCAGCACTCCAGCCAGTGCTCTGCACTGGGAGAGGGGAACACTCCTGCATTCGCTGATCCCCAACCTGCTGCACCCCCCAGACCATCTCCCCCTGACTCTGGTGAGCTCTTGATGGGATGTTAGCTCTTAGCAGCACAGACCATCCCTCCAGCACAGTGTCTGCTCAGCCAGCTGCCCCTGCCTGCCTGCACCTAAGCCCTGCCAGGAGAGGGGGAAAAGCAGCAAGAGGTAGGATGCTGCAGAGGGCTCTGCACGTGTTCTGCCTTCTTGGGCTGGAAGCTGAAGTGGCTAAAAGCTCCCAGTCTGTAGGGGTGGGACCTGGTTTGCCTTGGATACCATCTTTCCCTTTCCTTCAACCATGGCTGGCATGGAGGAAGGACAGGGAGCATGGGCACTTGGGCAAGTTCTGCCGTTGGCTAAAAAAGCAGTGGATGAGAACTGACACAAACACCAGAGTTTGAAAGCTGTTTCTCTTACCTCATCAAATATTTTGTTTTTTCCTCTATTGATCCCTTCATTCAGAGCTTTTATCCACGATTCCTTTTCTTCCAAAGTTGGAGCTTGAAATTTGATATCATGAACCTGCAAGGGCAGAAAGACAACTCTGCCTAAGCATTCCTGGTCAGGACCAGAGAGGTAGCTCTTTGTGTATCACTTCAATTTCTCTGTAACATCCAGTCCCAGCCTGTGTTTAAACTACAGATTCCTTTGTGCTTTGACAAGTACTTCACTTCATAGCTCCCGTGCAGGGGATTTTGTTACACTGAACAGCTTGTTGCTGTAGCTTTATTTTTGCAACTAGTAACTAAAGTGGTAAGAAAGTAAGAGTTTCTTTCTTCTGCAAAGCACTTGGAATAGCTCTTAGAGCAGCAGTGGGTTGTCCAGCAAATGGTGACACCGTGTATAGAGTCAGACTGAAAGTCCATGGCATTTTGAGCTGGTTCTGAAGCAATAAAGTACTTTATCTCCAACTTCCCCCTAGGGTGCACGCAATGGGAAGGCTGCGTGCAACTGGCTCTACCTGCTTCCCTGTTTCTGTGGCTCTGCAGAACAGAACTGATCCAGGAATCCAGGGCTCTCACCCTGGCTGTGCCCACCCTGATGCAGCTGAGCACATGTGGGATGAAGCATGAGGAACATGTAAGTGAAAAAATTAACCACATCTTTTTCTGCTTGCAAATGAAGAAATACAGCAGTGAATGCTACGGACACAAACCCTCTGGGGTTTGAACATCAGTCCTAAGAAGAAGGAAAGAGTCAGCCATACAAGAGGCAGCTGGTAAGAAGCATGGGACACAGATAAGGAGGGAGCAATGGCTGATTGTGTGGCCTGTCCTCCAGCCATCTCTCCCCATCCTCCTGGCCAGTCTCACTGTGCTCAGTGTTTCGAGTCTCTTCTTGTCCACAGCAGGAAAAATAGGCAGGGTGTTATTTATTTCACTGCTGTGTTCTCTGAGCACCTCACTAGTATTATGTAGCTTTGCCCCAACATACACTTCAGGTGAGAGACATAGGTGAGAGAAATATCACCTTCACATTGCAGGTGGCTCTCTGGCAGACCACCTTGGATCTAAATAGCTCCGTGTAGTGCCCTAATCTGCCCTGCTCAGGCACACAGAAATACTCTTGTGCTAAAGAACATCATCAAAGTTGCAAAACCAAGCACTTTAAAATCAGACAATCCCAATGTTGCCAGAGCAGTCCTGACTCAGCCTGCCCAGCACATTCCTCCTGGCACCATCCCCAATGACAGGGGCAGCACTTCTCCACTGAGCTACCCCATCGTGTGTTTTATCCTCGTGGGTCAATACGTCTTATTGATTGCTCTCTGCTCCAGCCCTGCCCTGAAAAAAAGAATGACTGAGTCCCCTGACAATCTTTTCTTTGCTGCTCATCACTACAATACCTGGGGGCTTCACAAATTACTCTTCAGAGCAACTGAAATGATCCACCTCTTACAGGGAGGGAAGTGGGCTGCAGAGAGGCTCATTCAAAACACGTACCAGTGGGGTCGTTTGGAAGAGGTTTTCATAGGTATTCAACATCCTACAGGTATTCTGCACCTGCCCATTGCCTTCAAGAGCTGTTGTAGTCCCAGCCTTTTTTGTCAAGGAGGCCCCACGTTCTGAGATCACAGCAGTGTCTATATAAACCAGGGACTATATAAAATAAGGGTGACAAAGCCAATGAAGACTGGCAGTCAAATGCTCGTGGCAGCTCTGTTTTGTTTATGGCACAACAAAGCAGCAACTGGTTTTGGTCTCAGCATGTTCTGAAGGTACTAGCAGAAATTTTGCAGAACCACAGTTTGAGGTCCTTAGATTCACTCCTCCTGTTTAGCTAGAAACCAGCTGCCCTTCCCTTCTGCATTTATTCCTTGCTTCAGTGTCATGGTTTTACATCTGCACATCACAGCGACCAAATGCCAGACCCTCACAACCAGCATGGCAAGCAGGGAGTTAAGAAGCAATTTTGGGGAAGGATTATTTATTTGATTAGTTTCCACATAAAGTGACGGGACCACATGTCTTCTCAGAGAGCTCAGAGGAGAGTTCAGGGTCTGAACCACAGTCCTCTGGAAAAAGAGCCCTTTGTCTGGGGTGCAGAAGGGCCACACTGACCAGGGAACCTAAGGGAAGGCAAGGCTCCAAAACCAAGCAACAGCCAGATTTTGTCTGAGTCCAAGCAGGCCTGGTTTTGTGTGTGCTTAAAAACTTCTTTTTTTTTTTTTGTTTGGAAACGATTTTGCCCCAAAGCTTTGTGATTATAAAAGCTTATAAGAAAGCTCTACTTGTGAGCAGCTGAGCTGCTGCACTGCCTGGCAAAGACCTGGCAGCCTGCAGCAAGGTTTAGAAATCTCCGTACATGTTGTTCAAGGGAAGGATTCCTGCCTCACTTCAAGCTTCCTCTTCCAATGCCACTTTCTGTGCCTCATTCTTGTCAAAAGCCTCCCGCCTCCTGGAGCTGAGACTGTGACTAAGCTCTGGTGTCAGCAGCCCTGCGGCAGGGCAGAGCAGAGCAGAGCCCCGGGGGGATGGTTTGTCCTTAATGAGAAGCTGAGATGTCCCTCTGGCACGCAATCCTCTGCCACACAGGGTAACGCTGACCGACCAAACACAGACCCAGTGGACAATGGGGCAAAGGGACTGGTGGAAAGATGCTTCCAAGGCAGCAGCAGAAAGAGCCCTCCAGCTGCCCGAAGGGCTGGGTGAGGGAGGACAAGCAGCACTGTGTGGGACCCTGCTCCCTGCTTGCACAAGTCCCTGTGACACAGAGGCAGCCTCGAGGCTCTCAGCAGGTTCCTCCCAGTACACCCAGTTATCTTTGTTAGAAAACTTTTTTCTTCTTTTTGGAACAATACCCACAGATAGCAAGGAAGAGTCAGGCTGCTGGGAAGCTGCCAGCCAGAGTCTCTGTGTTGCCTTGCAGTCCCTTGTCTATCTGCATCCATCTGTGGCTCATGTCCTCTGCCACAGCACTGGGGAGAGGAGGCTGACCCGAAGTCGGGGGGACACAACCTGTAAAGCAGTGGAGAGGCAGGAAGGAGCTGGAGTTGGTCTCAGTCCTGCCTGCCACTGGGGCTCTGTACACCAGTCTGAGACCCCCGGGTCCCCTACAAACAAGGAACAAGTGCATTTATCTCGTCTGTGTTTTTACTCCTTTGAGTATTCACAGCTATCAGAGGATGCACCTGAAGGTGGATACTCCCCACCAAACACCAAGCAGGGTCTGTTCTCCAGCAGGCACAGAAGGCAGAGAACCAGTGACACCACTATGAGAGGGCAGGAGGCAGGGTAACACATTTGCTCTCCTTCTTGCTAAGCCAGCTGAGACTGAGTCATGCCCTGAACAAAGGCTGGTGTGCCAGGAAAAGCTGCCATGGCTAAACCTAATGTGCCAGTGACTACTCTAAGCCATGAATACGGCCTCCACAATTTACTGGCAGTTAACTCAGGGCTCAGCAGGGCCAGTTAGCGCCTGCTGAATCACTGCCTAGATGCCATGCAACAAGAGGCTCACCCGGGGGCCACTGCCCGTGACGGCAGCGAGCAGCCTCCCCAGTGACTCCACGTCTTCCTAGGGACATCAGTCTCTTCAAGCAGTGACAGTCTTATGGCTATGCTGACCCTGCTTTCCAGGAAAGAGCAGTGTCCCTGGGGCCAGTCTGTTGTACCTGCACTAAATGATTTAACAGAGAGGCTCTGGAGAACTGTACAGCTGTGGTTTAAGACCTTTACCAGCACTAGCTCTTTGCTGAGCAATTCTGCTAGACGCTGCCCATCTGCAGAAGAGGTGGGTGACAGAAACCCCCTGCTTGCTCCTCAGCTGTTTCAGTGCAAAGCTTGGTGTTGGCTTCAGTTCAGTGGGGCTGGGCTAAACTGAACTGTGAACTGCTTGGGCACTGCTGCTTTAGGTGTGGGAATGTGTTGCCTTCTGCTGACTTGGGGTTTGGGGTGGTCACCTCCAGCAGAAGCCAGAGCAAATCTGGGTCAGTAACATCTTAAAACTACCAGGAGTGCACCAGAGTCTATCTGCCAGATGTGAGGCTATCTCCTGCCTTCTTCTGCATGACTTTGTCAGGTTAGATCACGGACGGAAAAGAGGAAGCCAAGGGACTGTCAGTTGGGGGATTCTTGTGGTTTTCTGCAGCTGGACCAAGAGCTACTTCATCCCTGAGAATAATGGAGCATCTCTGCCAAGCAGGCAGACCCCAGGAGCAGAATCCTCCATGCACAGGGCAAACGTGCCTCAGTGCTATCTACTGCAGCTTCCAAACTGGGCCCCTGGTGAAGGCAGCTGCAGATCCCCCCAAAGTTAACTAATAGAATAATAAGCAATGGAAGTTTCCCCCCTTGACCCAGGTGTGGAGTTGGTGCCTGGCTGTGCTAGGAAAGGACACGTGGGAAGCTGCAGAGCTTGCTCATGGACTCTTTCC
>NW_008609016.1:29078-32227 GCF_000691845.1 Merops nubicus
TTCTTTCTTCCCATTCTTAAGACTTCCCTGCAGCTGAATGCTTTCACACTTGTGCCAATCTCTGCAGCCTCTAGGCAGTTTGCACCGAGCATCATTTACACTGCTTTTTGCTTCATGAATACATTTTAAAGTCTCCAGACCCTCTTCTGCCCTTTCTTACAAGCTCAACTCTCTGCATCCAACAGTTTTAATTTAATTGCTGCAGATGCAACACAGCATTTGAGATTTCTAAGCAGAAGGAACCTTTTGCACACTTCAGCAGCACTTTGTTTCAGCTCCACACCAGAGCAGGCACGTGACATGCTCATACTGTCCCAGCTTAACAAAAATGTCATCCTTGTGAACAGGGCAAGCAGAATCTGGGGTATATCCACCAAAGGCCAGTGTTTAGCAGGGCAATGTATTTATTTGGGTGCAACTCCAGCTGCAGAGTGGTTTTAACTGACTGATTCATGTCCTCTGCTCTTCAAGAGTATCCCATCCAAGATTTAAGGCAGGATCACCCTACAGCTAAACCAGACTCCTTATTTTCAACAGGGAAACTCCTGTTTGTGCACTGAAACAGAAGTGGTCTTTCCTTGTCCAAAAGTCCCACAAATTCACTGGCTTTCTGCACTCCTCAGCATCATGCTCAGGAAAGGGGGCAAAAATAAGCCCGAGCAAAATCTGGCAGGGCTTGGCAAAGCAGCTCACAGGGTGATTTTAAACTGTGGATGGCAGCAAGCCTCCCAAATGGAAAATGTTTAGCTGATATATATCGCCACAGCTGCAATTTCAAAACAGAAGAAGGACAGTTGTGTACATTGGCCTCCTAATTGAAGCCTGTTCTAACATCTGCCAAAGTATGTTGTGTGTCAACACCCTCACCAGATTCCCAGCCAAAAGGAGGGTGGGAGGGGAGCTACAAACAGGGAACTTTTCATTTATAAAAGCCTTTCCTTTCACCAAAAGAGCCTTATAAAAAGTAGCCTCTATCTAGGTCTCCATTTAATCAGTGGCATGAAAAACCAGGGAGCTGTAAAGTTGCCAGCATGCCAAAAGGATGAAGTTACCCTGTCAGGGCAGACTTCAGGCATACCTTTCTCCCAGCAAGAAATGAAAGGTTTAGGAACAGGTCCTGGTGCTGAGCAGGAGCTCACTAGCCCAGGGTGCCAATTTCCAGGCAACCATCACCTTGGTGCATGGTGCTTAATATCACTTTTCTCCCTGATACAGACTGCTCCTGCTGGCAAAATGACCATTCACCTTCTCCCTCCACCCCCACCCTGGTCCATGTGAGTGTTTTGGGGCAGGACAGTCCTTGTTTTGTTGTTTTGAAGGAAGTTTAGCACAACGATGCTCTGAATTCAGCTGGGATTTTATTATATGAATAAACATTAAGTGACTGGAGTGAAAGGATAAGCAACAATGACAACAAGGACTAAACAATCTCCATGGATTTAAACAAAATGGGGGAATGCAGGCAAGTTGGTACTTTGGCCTGTTCACATTCTTAAGGAAATGAATGTGTTTTGTCCCTCACAACCTCTCAGATTTGCATGGGGAGATTTAGTGAGATCTCTTAGGCCGATAATATCACGTTGAAATTAGAAGTAAGTCAAAGTGTGATGCCTCAAAGCAAAAACAGAAGCATCCTAGCCCACAAAGATGCTGAAATGGATAGCATCTAAGTAGGAACTAAGGAGAACTTCCAAAGATGTGTAGTGATGATGAACCTACATAAGAAGTAAGGCACGTGTGTCCTTGCATACAGCCAGTGCTCAGATGGATGTACAGCTTCTGTGCAGTGCCAGCCTGGTTGTTAGGTTCTGGATCTAACCAGAGGCTGCACAGGAAGCTAAAGATGTAGAGTTTCACAAATTCTGCAAAATAAATCTTTTCTCCTAGAAGTATTTGGCTGCCAGTAACTTTGCACTGGAGTTTCTCAGATCAAAGGCTCCAACTCCAGGAACTGGCTCAGATCAGGATCATTGATTTCACTGGAACTTGAACAAAGCTGCAGCACGTACAGCTGGGACAGGGACACATCCTCGTCCAGAGCACGTGGGGGAATCACAGGGAATGGTCATTCTCCACTGCTCAGAGAGTACTGGGAGATGATAAGGTAGGAAAAATATCAAGAGGAAAAATCTGAGTCACGGGAAGCCCCTTTCCTCATGACAAGATGAAAGTCTACAAGACAGTAGCATTCCTCCTTACACGTTATGGACCATTCACAGCTACAGGTCATTTCTCCCAGCTGCCAGAGCTAAATCTCAGAGCCTTTGCTCTGGGTGCAGCTGCCTGGGAACTCATTTTGGAGTTAGACTTGAGGGTGATGAGAAAGGCAATCCTACCTTCTTACCCGGGGAGCGGATCAGAATGAAACGGTTTTTCTTTTTTAGTAGTGCACGCAGCTCCTGGCACTTGTCATAACTCTCCAGTTCCACTGTTTCTATGCACTTCTGTTCATCCTGCAGAGAGGGAATGAAACATTATTATGAATAGGAGGCACTGAAATCAATCATGTACCATCAAACTCGGCATGTCTTCCCTTTGCATCTGTCTAAAAGCTCTTCTGCCTGAAAAATAACCTGCATGCAGACAGCAAGCCCCCATAAATCAGGCTGGCATCTCACTAAGAAAACACCCTGGTCTTTAAGCAACAGCCTGATTTGTGGCTAGTGGTCCACAGTGGCTGAGCAAATAACATGTTGTGGACAGTAACACCAGCTTCTGCCATCTCTGTTGGCCTCATCCAGGGATCTGCAGCCAGAAGCGACACTACCTCCTCTCCACAACGGGTGCAGGAGACCTTAGGCTGCTTTCTCACAGGGAGGACAACACAAGCATCACGATGGTCTGAGCAACTCTTTGGGAGCTGGAGGCTGAGCTGAGCTAAGAGGGGAGCCCTGTTGTCACGCCGAGCCTCAGCAAGGTCAATGGGAGCCACGTGCAACTGGGACCCACCTCGTGCAGCCACGCTCTGAGTTGTCAAAACACTCAGGATTGGAAATATGGTCCTGTGAAGCCAACAAAACTGCCGGGCCAGTGTCTGGGTGGGGAATATTCCTCTCTGGTGTATCTCCACCACGACTGCCGGCCGCGGTCTTGGCTCATTTCTCCCAGCAACATAACTAAAATTCCACCCGTGGTACGTGGTGCGGTTC
>NW_008609016.1:32258-43155 GCF_000691845.1 Merops nubicus
CCGAGCACCAGCCCTAATAGGAGTCGCAGCGTAAGGCCGGGCAGACAACGTTCTGCATGTCTCAGGAGCCCAGGGGAGACCCAAGCTGCCTTTTGCTAAGCATTCCACAAAGAAGCAGGGAGAATCACAGAGCAGTTCTTGCTGGTAAAGCACCGCAGTCAGCACGCCTCATGAACCTCCCTGTGACCATCCTAAACTAAAACCGCCGGCCGCCCCCCTCCCCCAGCTCAGCTCCATCCCCAGGGCAGCTCCTCACACCCCTCCGAGGTCGTATTTAGCAATCCCCGTAGCAGAGAGGGGGTGTGGGATGAGGAAACACATCGTAGCCAGGAAGCTGCTGCGTGGCTGGAGGCAGGGAATGGAGAGTTCAGAGGGAAGTGGGCTGCGGGGAATTTCCTCCCTTTACCACTTGACATTTAAGTCGCTGTGCAGAGCTCAGCCTGTGTTTGGGTTTTTTTCACCCTCCTGTCTGGGGATGGGGGCCCAGCAGAGCTGATGCCGGTACGCAGAGCAAGTTCTGAGCCACTGAGGGATGTCTGGATCTAATTTAGGTTTATTATTTTAATGACATTACTGTTTATTTCATTTAACACTGAGTAGGTGAACGTGACTGGAGAACGGGGAGAATATATTCTAGGAGGGGGAGATTAATCCTGCCCAAACCTAAAACCTAGCAGATAAAATCCTGCTGATGATTCTGAGCTGTTTGAAGGCACAAGGCTCCTGCTGCAATCCTGGTATCACAGTGTCACTGCAAAAGGACAGGGATGGAAATAATAACCCCTCAGTGGCCAACAAATGACAGAGAAGGGCGAGGTCAGGCCTAGATGCCTCGTGGAAGGGTGATCTCACCCTGGTCACATCAGAGCCCCAGAGACCAGCCAGCCAGAGACCAGCACGGAGGCTCCTGCCCACCCTCCTCTCGAGAGCAGCTCTGGCCCCAGCAGAGCCCAGTGGCTCCCTGTCACCCTCCTTGTCCACGCCACCCTTCCTGCCTCTCAGAGGGGAACCTTCCCTCTGATCCTGTGCGAGCTGTCCTCTACTTCAGAGCACTGAGCTGGGGGACAAGCAGGACTTTGCAGGGTGGAGAGTTGTGCTTTGGCTGTGATGTTGCCTCTTGCCTTCCAGCTGCCCTCTCCTGCCTGGGAAGACTGTGGGGACTTTGGCCTGGCCAGGGAACAAGGGCAGCGAGGATGGGGACATGCAGGACCCTGCATCCCAGGAGCACTGGCTTGACTGTGCCAGCTATGGCTCCTTCCCAGAGACCTGAGCTTCTCAAGTAAGCTATCCCCTTCAGCAAAGGGGAAAGCAGCCAGAGAAAGAAGAAAACTCCGTGTCTGAAAGCAAAGGAAAAGCATCTGAGTTCAGGGAGCACCAGAATGGGGCTTTTGTCTCTGTTTTACTCTTGGCAAGCAGCCATCCCCTCTTTGGGAGCCTACCTGGGTCACAAAGGGACCCTTTATGTTTGCCCTGCACCACTAGGATAAAGACCTGACCCTGCCACAGGTCTCCAGATCCCTTCGACCTCCTGGGACCTGGACAATACCCAGCATCACACAGAGACAAGGTCACTTCCAGAGTCCTGCCCTGACACGGGTCTCAGGCACATTCTGGATAAGCTCCCACTCAGTTTAGTCTCTAGTGTCCCAAAGAAGTTCAAACAATCTTTTTACATCTTCCTGAAGACACAAAGGTTGAGTCCTCACTCGGTGGTCTCACCTCCCTGCAGCCCATGGCTGGCAAGATTGTCCCTTGGTGCTACATTTGATCAAGGCAGGGAATTCCCTTCAGGCCACCTTTCTCTTTTCCTCTCCAGATTTTAGAGCTTGCTTTATAAATGGCTTTTCTGCTTTCTGTAAGGGACACTTAAAATCCTGGTGCAGAAACTTCTGCATTCATGATTTAATGCAGAAAACCAATTCCTTGGTTTGTGGAGCAGATACTGCAACTTAAAGGTGTATGTGTCTGTGAGCTTGGCCCTCAAGAAGAAAATGACTGAAGACCTAACCACATTAATGGGCTTAACCAAAGAATCCCACTTGGCAAACAATTTCCATAATGAAAAGTTGATAAAAAGGGGGGGAAAAGACCCCACTGAAATTTTTATTTATATGGAAGTATAATTTCTAGCAAAGACCTCTTCACTGACACCCATTCATGGGCTGCAACCCTCCATTCAGTGTACAATGTCTTGACTGCCTGAAATAATAATTTACTTTTCCATGTGATGACCTCAGAGCACTTTAATGCATCACTTTTGGGTGTATGCTGCTATCACTTTACCAGTGGCAAAATGCAGATGGTAACTGCATGGCTGTTAAATGCTGAGTGGAGCCTCTGGTTTCTAGAAGACTCTTTGTCTAGTAGGTTTTTCCCCTGTCAAAAAATACACTTAAAAATACCCCAAAACAACAAAAAACTCCAACTTTAACCAGTAGCTGCACTGTTTAGGGGACAAAAAAACCAACAAACCCCAGATGGATGCTCTGTAATCTATGAAATTATAATATTGATCTGTGTTGTCTCTCTGTACAGGATTGTCTGTTCTTCAGATGCTCTCTGATGTAGTTTTGCAAGGCTGAATTTTTATTCTGGCAAGAATATGCAGAGACCAGAAGCCCCATTAGAAAATAAGCTGCTTGGTTCTCAGTAGTTTCTCAGGATCTGAGCACCCCAGAGCCGTATGAATTTGCATCAGTGCCATCAGTGGTATGTATTATCAGACTAACATCTTGCCTCACTGAGTCCTCCTTTATGTGAGGGTACAGATGTAGGGTGCTGTAGATGGAGGCACTGCAGATAACAAGAAATCCATCTCCCTTCATTTCACCTCTGCTGAAAGAAACCTGAAGCCGGGTGGGATGACTTTCACCCCCCATCTGCTCCAGGTAATACAATAGCCATTTGCAATTTGCCTTCAGGAGGTAGCTTAGCTTTAAACTGACCCAAAAGTCTGACTAAGAGATGTAATATGGGAAACACACTCCCAGGGCAGGTCAGGAGCACATTCCAGGAGATTGCTGTTGAGCATGACAAATACAGTGTCTGTGTTCTGCTCGGACTCTACTTTCCAGTCACATGGTACAACATTATTGCCTGCATCTTGTGTTGGCCATCCCCTCTGCTCTTGGATTGCACACACAAAACCTCTGCTACAAGTGCAGCCAGCCTCATGCGACTGCATGAACAACTGTTCCAGCTATTAAAAAAGTGCTAAAGGCAATATTAGCACCTCTTCCTGAAGGGCTCAAACACACAACGCACAAGGGACTGATAAAAAGCACAATTCGTCCAAGTCACTAGCTCAGTTCCTGGAAATCTGATGGGCTCAGATCAGCTGAAATACTCAGCCTCTAAACCTGCCCCCCATCCCCAATGGAAGCTGACCTCCCTCCTAGTTAACCCATGTAGGTCTAACTTAGGATACCCATGGAAGGATGCTTGTATTTCTGTTACCTGAAGCTTTATCTCCTTCCTTTCTCTAGGGCCCCAACTCAGCAAGCACTGAACAATCCCATTTGGGATGGTCTGGAAAGCTGTGTCTGTCTCCAGCATCACACAAAGCAGGGCAGGTATGTGGAGAAGGTCCAGTGGGGAAGAAGGCAGCTGGAGCTAAGTAAAAGCCACCACAGCACGCTGCACCACAGACTCTCCTTTGACATTGGCCCTTCTCATCTCAAAAACTCAGTTCCCCAGTTATAAGATGGAGACAGCAACACTGCCCTAACTCATGTTAAAGGAAGATAAATACAGTAATAAACATGAACTGCCTCAATTCTGTGGCCATGGGACCCCTCCTGAGTGCAGAAAATTGCCATTTCCTTTAGTTCCCCTGTAGTAAGTCTGCACAATCACACGCTATCCTATTGTGCTACCAGATAATTTTGTAGCAATTTCCTCTCCTAAGACATTTGACTTCACTGTAAGCCAGTTTAATAGCCTATAGATATTAACATGATCCCTTATTTACAATAATGGGACCTTGTAGCTACTGTAGCTTACAGATGCAATTTATTACAGGATGTTACCACAATCCGCAGGCTACCAGAAAACATTATGCCTGGTTGTTACAAATGCCATTCTCCTTGTGGAGATAATAAAATAACCCTTTAAATGATTGGGATTTTTTCCTTCTTCTGAACATCTGTGAAAATTAATCTTACTTTAAAAGCCTCTTTTTCCCTGGTGGTAATGAGAGCCTCCATATATCTTGGTTTTAGCGGCATGTTCTTTAAAAAAAGACTACGTCATGTTTATAGATTTTGAATCTGAGAGTTCCTGAAGCTTCAGCTGGAGTCAACAGGTGTCCAGGGCACTGGGAAGCAATCTGCAGAGAGCAGAGAGTGTCTGCAGGACCAGGCTGCATCTCCCTGAGTAAGAGAAACCCCCACCCCTTTGCCTGCCTTCCGAGCTGCTCATAAACTGCTCATTGTATTATTCTTGCACTCTTCATCACATATCAAAACTAAGAACAAATGCCTCCGGAAAGCTCTGGGGTTCAGGAAGAGCAGGAGGGTTCAGCATGTGGGAAGAGGTAATACCCTTTAACCTAAATTGTTTATAACAAGTCTTCTTTATTAGGCAATAGTATGTTTTTTTTAAAAAAAGAGAACCAAACTCATCGTCAGTCCTGTTGTTCCTGAAACCATCGCAGCAATGCAGCTGCTGAAACATTTCCCCATTCTTCTCTTGACCCACTGCACAGAAGCTCTACAGGATTTTGGATTTAGGTCATCCTGTTGCCCATGACTGACCCAGGCGCAGCATGGGCACATGGTTCTTGTACAGACCATGCAGTGAGACACACTCCATTCTGGTGCACACACAAACTTCTAGCCACCAAACACCAGCAGGGCTTAGACTTACCCACCCCTGATCTCAAACCTCTCTGGGTTGTAGCTTGTGCTCTGCACTGTAGTTTCTAACTTCCAGAGCAAACTCTGCTCTTGCAGAAGGCCCGTCCTGCTCAGGAATTAAGGGCCTGACTTGGGAGAGAGCCACCTTTGCAGCCTGGGAGGACCACCCCTGCACTCTCCATTCTTCTTGCATGAAGACACAGGACAGATTTGGCTTGGCTCTCATTTCTCCTTTAACTGGAAACAGCTCTAAACGAGGCCATGAACTTAAGGCATGCAAATTATCTAGGGAAGTCCAGGACAAGGCTCCCAGGGGTCCTTTGCTCAGCATTGGCTCAAGTAAAGGGAAAGGATGAGCCAAATCCAGACTGTGTCCCTGCTTAAGGAGGACAGCAAGCCCTCACAATCTCACTCTGCATCCATCAGGGGCTAAACGGGACCCTGAAGAGTCTGGCTAGCAACAATTTGGGCTGCTTGAGGGGTGCCAAACAGCTGCAGGGCTGCCTGCCCTTCCCTGAAGCAGCAGGTGGGAAGTCAGCCTCCTACAATCCACTTTTATCCTTTAAAAGCCAAAAACGCGTAGCACATATCCTGCTTCCTCCCAAAGCTGTACTCTGGTCACCTTCTCACAGGATGTCCTGCCCCCATCTTTATTTTATTTTATTTTTTTTTTTAGCAGTGACTCTGTCAAAATATTTACTGGCTAAAATATTTATGATCTAGATTATACTCTAAAATGCAGCTGCTGTCGCTTCTTTGTAGCATTTATTTACCCTTCCTGGAGATAACTGGAGAAGCTTTTTTTTTTTTGAAAGGAATGGGCTGGAGGGAAGAATGAAAAATGCAGGAACGTTTGTCACCAAGGGCCTGATCCTGCCCCTCATTCAGGGCCATGAGCTGTGACCATACCTCGTCCTCATAGACCACAAGCTGTGTTTTCCGTAGCTGGATGTAACGATCCTTCCACAATCCCAGGAGCCCCCCACTGCTTTTCTTAATCCAGCCATATTTCTCTGCAGTCGGAGCAGACTTGGGTTTCTCTGAGACCTCCTCCTTTGTATCCTGCAAGGACAGAAGGGAGAAGGAATTACATCAAAAGCCATCTGAAGGTCATCAGAAACCCTGCCCAGAGAAGACCTCAGCACCCACCACACGTGGTCCCTCTCCACCACACCACAAGGGAAAACATTGGCATCTTCCAGAAGAAAACTCAACCAGCTCCCACAGGATCCGGGAGTGGCCACGGACCCTGGCCACCCCTGGGGACACTGTTGGGATGGCAGCAAGTCCACCTTGCTCCTCTGCTTCCTTGGTGGGCTGCTCCCTTCTCTGTGGAAGAATTCGGTGCTCGCCTGTGCACTCAGTGCTCCTTGAACACAAGCACCCTCCTCTCTGCTGTGTTCCCCAAGCACTCTGATGAAGCCCAGTGAGACATTTCCTGCTGGTGTCAGTTACAGTGCTCATATTTTAGCCCATGGCCACTTCTGCAAGCTTCTCCTCTAGGTCTCTACCTTTGGCCATCACCTCAAATGGCCCTTTTGCCATCTGTGGGCAAATCCATGGCATGAGGCCCAGCACTTTATCACATCTTCACTGAGATGTTCCCAGCAAGCTCCTGCATGGTTTATAGGCAATGAGAAGGACCTGCAGAGAAGGCAGCACTACTACTGGAGTTTTTTTGTCCTGCCTTTAGCTCCTTGCTGTCTGTCACAGTCTGCTTTCACCCACCCACAGCAGCATGGGGAGCCCCAGCATCCTGCACTGGGACACTGCTGGTTTTCCAGGCCTGGTAAAAACCAGGAGATGCAGAACTTCCCTGCTTTGAAAAAACCATCAGAAATATCCAATATCAATATTCTTGTCAAACAGAGACAGGAAACCTAAGATGGGGAGCAGGGGCAATCAGGCTTATTAGCTGGCTGCCTTCACCAGCAGACTTGGTTACAGATGAGAGTTTTCCTCCTCCTCAGTGTGCTGGAAGAGCCTTTGCAAAGGCAGGATCCCCATTTCCCCTCCCTCAGGGCACCCTGCTGCTCCCAGCACCCCATGGACCCCTCAATAAGCCTCTTTCCCCAGAGCAAGGCAGGAAGAATCCCTTGCTGAGCCAAATCTCCTTAAACACCTCGCCAACCTTGTGACTTGTAAAGAGAGGCCAACCCCAAATCCTCCAGCCTCCCTCCAGGAACCCCATTGTCCACCCAGCCTCAGTTTCCTCCACGTCCCTGTAACAGCAGTAATCCTGCTGCAGAAAGCCAGCCCATCTGCAGGAAAAGAGGATGCACGACAAAGGCAGAGACCCAACCATCCCCAACTGGCCCTTGCCAGCTGCTGAATGAAAACTTTTCTCATAGGGAAAAAAAACCAAACCCAAACAAAAACAAACTGGAGTGGCTGGAGTTCCTAACACGAGGAAATCCCATGTGCATGGAAAGGAGTCAGAGCTGGACACTCTGGTGGCCAGGGCAGAGTGAGTGCACAAGGACGAGGTCCAAAAATCCAGAGGAGAGCCTTGCTAACAAAGCTGTTTTCGTGCACCAGATGCCCAACAGACACCCCCTTGGACAGCAGCTGCCATTGGGGTGAGCTGTTACTCTAAAAAGGCAACTCACACTCATAAAAAGCAGAAAAACAGATTAAATACCCCACGAAGCCACGTTCATTCTGATCCCCTCTAGGGCTGGGAAGAAGCTTGGCTTCGCAGGGAGCCTCAGGTGCAGGCTGGGAACAAGAAACTCAAATAAACTGTGTATCACCTAGAAGAAAACGAGGAGGAAACATCCTTGGCACCCTTTGTAGAAGTTATTTCAGTTGCACCCAGCGGCGTTTGACACGGCCACGACACAGGATGACAGAGCATGAAAGAGTTTTCCGGGAAATGAGGGGTACAGCAGAAGGGTTTGGGGTTTTTTTTTTAAACTTGAATTTTTAGGTTGCCAGGAAGTTGTATTCAGTTGTGATCTGCGACTGCAGCAAACATCAATCGCTGCACAAATATAGACCTGCTGGTTTCCTAATCGAGCACCCTTTTGATGTCATTTTTAGATAATTGGGCATGGGCTTTAACCTCTCTCATAGCAGCTTTGCATGGTTGTAGCTGTTTATTTGAATGACTCCAGACCAAGAGTTGCCCAAATGGTTTGACTCCTTCAGGTTTTCTTTGCTTTGCACGTGGCTATTTGCTGTTCTCTTTCCTCACCTGGCAGAAAGGTTGCCTGAAATCACATGGCAAATATGTCTATCCATGGCCTCTCTTGGTGCTCTGGCAGAGTGAAAACTACCCTGTCTCCTCTGGTTTTAAGATAAAAATACTCCCTGTGAAGAACAACACCTACTATCTACTTCTGAAGAAACAGCTTGCCACAGCAACAGTTTTTGGAGGAGCTGGGGCTCACACCTGCACTCCTGCACAAGGCAGAGATGCCAAACTCAGGCAGAGCTCACCTTGCAGCCCGTGCTGCTAGTTACTCCTCGTGGGCTCAACACCCCTCCAGCCTTCCCAAAACCTCCCCTCCACAGCACTGCAGAGTGGCCTTGCAGCTCACCCTCTCCCCAAGCAGCTCAGGAGCTCTGGTTGGAGCCACCCACCTGGAAGGAGCCACAGAATCATAGAAATTTTTAGGTTGGAAGAAACCTTTAAGATCATCAGTCCAACCATTCCCCCAGCACTGCCAGGTCCCCACTGACCCATGTCCCTCAGCACCACAATTCCACGGCTTAGAATGGAAATCCCTTCAGGGGTGGGGACTCCACCACTGCCCTGGGCAGCCTGGCACAGCCCTGGACAACCCTTTTGGGGAAGAAAGTTTTCCTAATATCCAGCTTAAACTTCCTCTGGCACAACTTGAACCATGCACAGGAATCACACGAGGCAGGACTTCCCCCAGGAGCATCCACAGAGAGGATCCATGACCCCAAGCCCCGAGCAGCCCAGGAGAGGAGAGGTGAGACGAGCTGGAGAGTGCTGCTCTCAGCAGATGACAGGAGCCACCAGCAAAGCCTGAGCTGCCTGGTGCCTCCTCTGGTCCTTGCTGCAAGACAGAGGTGACGGGTGCGATCCTGCGCTCTGCGGGTGCTGGGTGCCGCTGAGCTGCCCGGGTGCTGGGTCAGCAGCTCCCCTCCAACACACACAGAGCCCATCACCAGACAGGGGGGCAGGTGCTGTAACCCCTCAACTGCAGGTTGAGGGTGTAAAGAAGCCAGATGATGCAACTCGACCTGTGAAAGCCAGAGGAGTCTCAGAGATGGTGCCTGGCGTTTTGGGGGATGATTTTTACGCCACCCTTGCCCTGAATTGGTGAGGGGAGCTTGGCCAGGGAAGGGCATGGAGAGCAGGGCTTTGCATCCATCCTCTGCTCTCTGCCTCTGATTCCATGACTCAAACCAGAGCGCGGCACAACGAGATGAGTTGCTGTTGTTAATTCAGCTTTATGTGGGATTCCTTCTGCAAGAAATACAAAGATATCCTTTCTGGGATGTCCTTGGGCTGGATTCATTCCTGACGCTGCTGTAAATCCACGAGAAGAATCCCAGTGGCATCAGCCAAGCATAAACGAGAGAAGAACTGAGTTATCCTGTGCCTGGCTCATGCCAAAGGCATCACTCCCAAAACCAATCCATACGAGTCGTTTTTGCAATTTATATCAGATTGGCATTAGAAGTGAAACATGAGTTTGACTCTTCCAGCCTGGTTCACACTCACGTTTCGCGGCTCAGCAGAGATGCCAAATTAGGGGGACAAGACAGCTTTTTGGCTGACAGTATTTTAAGGGCCCTGTATTTTAGGGGCCCACAAACCCACATACTTTTCCTGTCTTCCAAGAAAAAAAAAAAAAAAAAAGACCAACCCAACACCCAAGAGCTGAATCGCAGTGGTGCTTTCACAAACTACATCCAGTGCACAGAAACATCTCACCCAGTTACAGCAACTTCATTTAAAGCAAGAAACTCATTTACTGCACACTCCTCTGCAGCAAGGCACAGATGAACACCTCCCAGAAGGCAACCTGCATCTCCAGACCTCCATGATAGCTCTCCCTTGCCATGTTATCTTCCAAGCCCAGCTGTCAGCACTTCCACTTCTCCCTGACCCGCAGAAGCAAAACCATCTTACTGGAAATAAACGGCTCAGATCCACGTGAAACTTGGGGAACTGCCTCCGACGCCCACTCCTGCAAGAGATCTCTTGGAGGGCTGATTTCTCAGTCAGGAAGAGCAGCAGGCTGGTCCATGCCAGGGTGGGTGCAAAGGCCCTTTGGGCGGCGGGCGCCAGCTGGAAGCAGTTTCTCTGCTGTGGATTAATTTCATGGATGCCAGCAGATAATAACAGCTCTCAGTCACTACCAACTTGGGCTGCTTTGCCCTCTCCCCGCTGTTTTAAAAAGAGCTCTCGTTCTTGCCACAAAATGTTGAGAGCTGAAATAAGGGGGAGAAGAGGGGGAGGGAGAGAGAAGCCGCAGCTACCGGCATCGCAGCCCGCCCTGCCGGGACCTTTCTTTGTGCACGGGCAGCAAAACCTCATTTGAGGAAAGGAAGCAGGATGAGAGGAGTACAAGACTCGTTTAACTTGCTAACAAATTGGTGGCATCTCAATCAATCCGCACCGGGATGGATTTCTGGGGCGTGATCCATGGATGCGAGAACCTACGTGTGAAGGGAAAGCGCCGCTGCCCTCCTCCGAGTGAAACCCAGCCCAGGCAGAGAGAGGAGGAGGAGGAGGGCAGACTCGGGGGAGGCTGGAGGTGCGGACACGGCCAAGCTGGCGGTCTGACCGAGGCCCAGCTCCAGTACGGAAGCACAACAGCCCAGCGAGAGTCAGCGCAAGGTGGCCCGAGCAAAGCGTGGCATCCCAACAAGCCCGAGTCTGCCAGCGCTCGTATCCTGTGGGGCTCGTCCCCCGGCTCCGCCAACATCTGCCCGTTCCGCCTCGCCCGGCCGGGCACGGAGTTGAAAACCCCCGAGAGTTTTCGGGATGCTCCTGCCCCACCGAGCACCGGGGCGAGGGTGCAAGGGAAGGGGGTGCCTGTGAGGTGCGACCCCCATCC